>NC_059455.1:53428155-53639085 GCF_905237065.1 Salmo salar | reverse complement strand
AACAATCTCACCCACCTTCCCACGCTACTAGTCTCACCCACCTTCCAACACTACTAGTCTGTTCCCTATCAGATGAGAACAATCTCACCCACCTTCCCACACTACTAGTCTGTTCCCTATCAGATGAGAACAATCTCACCCACCTTCCCACACTACTAGTCTGTTCCCTATCAGATGAGAACAATCTCACCCACCTTCCCACACTACTAGTCTGTTCCCTATCAGATGAGAACAATCTCACCCACCTTCCCACACTACTAGTCTGTTCCCTATCAGATGAGAACAATCTCACCCACCTTCCCACACTACTAGTCTGTTCCCTATCAGATGAGAACAATCTCACCCACCTTCCCACACTACTAGTCTGTTTCCCTATCAGATGAGAACAATCTCACCCACCTTCCCACACTACTAGTCTGTTCCCTATCAGATGAGAACAATCTCACCCACCTTCCCACGCTACTAGTCTCACCCACCTTCCAACACTACTAGTCTGTTCCCTATCAGATGAGAACAATCTCACCCACCTTCCAACACTACTAGTCTGTTCCCTATCAGATGAGAACAATCTCACCCACCTTCCCAACACTACTAGTCTGTTCCCTATCAGATGAGAACAATCTCACCCACCTTCCAACACTACTAGTCTGTTCCCTATCAGATGAGAACAATCTCACCCACCTTCCCACACTACTAGTCTGTTCCCTATCAGATGAGAACAATCTCACCCACCTTCCCACACTACTAGTCTGTTCCCTATCAGATGAGAACAATCTCACCCACCTTCCCACACTACTAGTCTGTTCCCTATCAGATGAGAACAATCTCACCCACCTTCCCACACTACTAGTCTGTTCCCTATCAGATGAGAACAATCTCACCCACCTTCCCACACTACTAGTCTGTTCCCTATCAGATGAGAACAATCTCACCCACCTTCCAACACTACTAGTCTGTTCCCTATCAGATGAGAACAATCTCACCCACCTTCCCACACTACTAGTCTGTTCCCTATCAGATGAGAACAATCTCACCCACCTTCCCACACTACTAGTCTGTTCCCTATCAGATGAGAACAATCTCACCCACCTTCCCACACTACTAGTCTGTTCCCTATCAGATGAGAACAATCTCACCCACCTTCCCAACACTACTAGTCTGTTTCCCTATCAGATGAGAACAATCTCACCCACCTTCCCACACTACTAGTCTGTTCCCTATCAGATGAGAACAATCTCACCCACCTTCCCACGCTACTAGTCTCACCCACCTTCCAACACTACTAGTCTGTTCCCTATCAGATGAGAACAATCTCACCCACCTTCCAACACTACTAGTCTGTTCCCTATCAGATGAGAACAATCTCACCCACCTTCCAACACTACTAGTCTGTTCCCTATCAGATGAGAACAATCTCACCCACCTTCCTTCCAACACTACTAGTCTGTTCCCTATCAGATGAGAACAATCTCACCCACCTTCCCACACTACTAGTCTGTTCCCTATCAGATGAGAACAATCTCACCCACCTTCCCACACTACTAGTCTGTTCCCTATCAGATGAGAACAATCTCACCCACCT
The DNA here is from genome assembly GCF_905237065.1 of Salmo salar. Lineage (NCBI taxonomy): Eukaryota > Metazoa > Chordata > Actinopteri > Salmoniformes > Salmonidae > Salmo > Salmo salar. The sequence continues at coordinate 53,637,503 of NC_059455.1, read as the reverse complement.
TCCCACGCTACTAGTCTCACCCACCTTCCAACACTACTAGTCTGTTCCCTATCAGATGAGAACAATCTCACCCACCTTCCCACACTACTAGTCTGTTCCCTATCAGATGAGAACAATCTCACCCACCTTCCCACACTACTAGTCTGTTCCCTATCAGATGAGAACAATCTCACCCACCTTCCCACACTACTAGTCTGTTCCCTATCAGATGAGAACAATCTCACCCACCTTCCCACACTACTAGTCTGTTCCCTATCAGATGAGAACAATCTCACCCACCTTCCCACACTACTAGTCTGTTCCCTATCAGATGAGAACAATCTCACCCACCTTCCCACACTACTAGTCTGTTCCCTATCAGATGAGAACAATCTCACCCACCTTCCCAACACTACTAGTCTGTTCCCTATCAGATGAGAACAATCTCACCCACCTTCCCACACTACTAGTCTGTTTCCCTATCAGATGAGAACAATCTCACCCACCTTCCCACACTACTAGTCTGTTCCCTATCAGATGAGAACAATCTCACCCACCTTCCCACACTACTAGTCTGTTTCCCTATCAGATGAGAACAATCTCACCCACCTTCCCACACTACTAGTCTGTTCCCTATCAGATGAGAACAATCTCACCCACCTTCCCACGCTACTAGTCTGTTCCCTATCAGATGAGAACAATCTCACCCACCTTCCCACGCTACTAGTCTCACCCACCTTCCAACACTACTAGTCTGTTCCCTATCAGATGAGAACAATCTCACCCACCTTCCAACACTACTAGTCTGTTCCCTATCAGATGAGAACAATCTCACCCACCTTCCCACACTACTAGTCTGTTCCCTATCAGATGAGAACAATCTCACCCACCTTCCCACACTACTAGTCTGTTTCCTATCAGATGAGAACAATCTCACCCACCTTCCCACACTACTAGTCTGTTCCCTATCAGATGAGAACAATCTCACCCACCTTCCCACGCTACTAGTCTCACCCACCTTCCAACACTACTAGTCTGTTCCCTATCAGATGAGAACAATCTCACCCACCTTCCAACACTACTAGTCTGTTCCCTATCAGATGAGAACAATCTCACCCACCTTCCCAACACTACTAGTCTGTTCCCTATCAGATGAGAACAATCTCACCCACCTTCCTTCCAACACTACTAGTCTGTTCCCTATCAGATGAGAACAATCTCACCCACCTTCCCACACTACTAGTCTGTTCCCTATCAGATGAGAACAATCTCACCCACCTTCCCACACTACTAGTCTGTTCCCTATCAGATGAGAACAATCTCACCCACCTTCCCACACTACTAGTCTGTTCCCTATCAGATGAGAACAATCTCACCCACCTTCCCACACTACTAGTCTGTTCCCTATCAGATGAGAACAATCTCAACCCACCTTCCCACACTACTAGTCTGTTCCCTATCAGATGAGAACAATCTCACCCACCTTCCAACACTACTAGTCTGTTCCCTATCAGATGAGAACAATCTCAACCACCTTCCCACACTACTAGTCTGTTCCCTATCAGATGAGAACAATCTCACCCACCTTCCAACACTACTAGTCTGTTCCCTATCAGATGAGAACAATCTCAACCACCTTCCCACACTACTAGTCTGTTCCCTATCAGATGAGAACAATCTCACCCACCTTCCAACACTACTAGTCTGTTCCCTATCAGATGAGAACAATCTCACCCACCTTCCCACACTACTAGTCTGTTCCCTATCAGATGAGAACAATCTCACCCACCTTCCCACGCTACTAGTCTCACCCACCTTCCAACACTACTAGTCTGTTCCCTATCAGATGAGAACAATCTCACCCACCTTCCAACACTACTAGTCTGTTCCCTATCAGATGAGAACAATCTCACCCACCTTCCAACACTACTAGTCTGTTCCCTATCAGATGAGAACAATCTCACCCACCTTCCTACACTACTAGTCTGTTCCCTATCAGATGAGAACAATCTCACCCACCTTCCCACACTACTAGTCTGTTCCCTATCAGATGAGAACAATCTCACCCACCTTCCCACACTACTAGTCTGTTCCCTATCAGATGAGAACAATCTCACCCACCTTCCCACGCTACTAGTCTCACCCACCTTCCAACACTACTAGTCTGTTCCCTATCAGATGAGAACAATCTCACCCACCTTCCCACACTACTAGTCTGTTCCCTATCAGATGAGAACAATCTCACCCACCTTCCCACACTACTAGTCTGTTCCCTATCAGATGAGAACAATCTCACCCACCTTCCCACACTACTAGTCTGTTCCCTATCAGATGAGAACAATCTCACCCACCTTCCCACACTACTAGTCTGTTCCCTATCAGATGAGAACAATCTCACCCACCTTCCCACGCTACTAGTCTCACCCACCTTCCAACACTACTAGTCTGTTCCCTATCAGATGAGAACAATCTCACCCACCTTCCAACACTACTAGTCTGTTCCCTATCAGATGAGAACAATCTCACCCACCTTCCCACACTACTAGTCTGTTTCCCTGTCAGATGAGAACAATCTCAACCACCTTCCCACACTACTAGTCTGTTCCCTATCAGATGAGAACAATCTCACCCACCTTCCCACACTACTAGTCTGTTCCCTATCAGATGAGAACAATCTCACCCACCTTCCCACACTACTAGTCTGTTCCCTATCAGATGAGAACAATCTCACCCACCTTCCCACACTACTAGTCTGTTCCCTATCAGATGAGAACAATCTCACCCACCTTCCCACGCTACTAGTCTCACCCACCTTCCAACACTACTAGTCTGTTCCCTATCAGATGAGAACAATCTCACCCACCTTCCAACACTACTAGTCTGTTCCCTATCAGATGAGAACAATCTCACCCACCTTCCCACACTACTAGTCTGTTCCCTATCAGATGAGAACAATCTCACCCACCTTCCCACACTACTAGTCTGTTTCCCTATCAGATGAGAACAATCTCACCCACCTTCCCACACTACTAGTCTGTTCCCTATCAGATGAGAACAATCTCACCCACCTTCCCACGCTACTAGTCTCACCCACCTTCCAACACTACTAGTCTGTTCCCTATCAGATGAGAACAATCTCACCCACCTTCCAACACTACTAGTCTGTTCCCTATCAGATGAGAACAATCTCACCCACCTTCCCAACACTACTAGTCTGTTCCCTATCAGATGAGAACAATCTCACCCACCTTCCCAACACTACTAGTCTGTTCCCTATCAGATGAGAACAATCTCACCCACCTTCCCACACTACTAGTCTGTTCCCTATCAGATGAGAACAATCTCACCCACCTTCCCACACTACTAGTCTGTTCCCTATCAGATGAGAACAATCTCACCCACCTTCCCACACTACTAGTCTGTTCCCTATCAGATGAGAACAATCTCACCCACCTTCCCACACTACTAGTCTGTTCCCTATCAGATGAGAACAATCTCACCCACCTTCCCACACTACTAGTCTGTTCCCTATCAGATGAGAACAATCTCACCCACCTTCCCAACACTACTAGTCTGTTCCCTATCAGATGAGAACAATCTCACCCACCTTCCCACACTACTAGTCTGTTCCCTATCAGATGAGAACAATCTCACCCACCTTCCCACACTACTAGTCTGTTCCCTATCAGATGAGAACAATCTCAACCACCTTCCCACACTACTAGTCTGTTCCCTATCAGATGAGAACAATCTCACCCACCTTCCAACACTACTAGTCTGTTCCCTATCAGATGAGAACAATCTCACCCACCTTCCCACACTACTAGTCTGTTCCCTATCAGATGAGAACAATCTCACCCACCTTCCCACGCTACTAGTCTCACCCACCTTCCAACACTACTAGTCTGTTCCCTATCAGATGAGAACAATCTCACCCACCTTCCCACACTACTAGTCTGTTCCCTATCAGATGAGAACAATCTCACCCACCTTCCAACACTACTAGTCTGTTCCCTATCAGATGAGAACAATCTCACCCACCTTCCCAACACTACTAGTCTGTTCCCTATCAGATGAGAACAATCTCACCCACCTTCCCACACTACTAGTCTGTTCCCTATCAGATGAGAACAATCTCACCCACCTTCCCACACTACTAGTCTGTTCCCTATCAGATGAGAACAATCTCACCCACCTTCCCACGCTACTAGTCTCACCCACCTTCCAACACTACTAGTCTGTTCCCTATCAGATGAGAACAATCTCACCCACCTTCCCACACTACTAGTCTGTTCCCTATCAGATGAGAACAATCTCACCCACCTTCCCACACTACTAGTCTGTTCCCTATCAGATGAGAACAATCTCACCCACCTTCCCACACTACTAGTCTGTTCCCTATCAGATGAGAACAATCTCACCCACCTTCCCACACTACTAGTCTGTTCCCTATCAGATGAGAACAATCTCACCCACCTTCCCACGCTACTAGTCTCACCCACCTTCCAACACTACTAGTCTGTTCCCTATCAGATGAGAACAATCTCACCCACCTTCCTCCAACACTACTAGTCTGTTCCCTATCAGATGAGAACAATCTCACCCACCTTCCCACACTACTAGTCTGTTCCCTATCAGATGAGAACAATCTCACCCACCTTCCCACACTACTAGTCTGTTCCCTATCAGATGAGAACAATCTCACCCACCTTCCCACACTACTAGTCTGTTCCCTATCAGATGAGAACAATCTCACCCACCTTCCCACACTACTAGTCTGTTCCCTATCAGATGAGAACAATCTCACCCACCTTCCCACGCTACTAGTCTCACCCACCTTCCAACACTACTAGTCTGTTCCCTATCAGATGAGAACAATCTCACCCACCTTCCAACACTACTAGTCTGTTCCCTATCAGATGAGAACAATCTCACCCACCTTCCCACACTACTAGTCTGTTCCCTATCAGATGAGAACAATCTCACCCACCTTCCCACACTACTAGTCTGTTCCCTATCAGATGAGAACAATCTCACCCACCTTCCCACACTACTAGTCTGTTCCCTATCAGATGAGAACAATCTCACCCACCTTCCCACGCTACTAGTCTCACCCACCTTCCAACACTACTAGTCTGTTCCCTATCAGATGAGAACAATCTCACCCACCTTCCAACACTACTAGTCTGTTCCCTATCAGATGAGAACAATCTCACCCACCTTCCAACACTACTAGTCTGTTCCCTATCAGATGAGAACAATCTCACCCACCTTCCCACACTACTAGTCTGTTCCCTATCAGATGAGAACAATCTCACCCACCTTCCCACACTACTAGTCTGTTCCCTATCAGATGAGAACAATCTCACCCACCTTCCCACGCTACTAGTCTCACCCACCTTCCAACACTACTAGTCTGTTCCCTATCAGATGAGAACAATCTCACCCACCTTCCCACACTACTAGTCTGTTCCCTATCAGATGAGAACAATCTCACCCACCTTCCCACACTACTAGTCTGTTCCCTATCAGATGAGAACAATCTCACCCACCTTCCCACACTACTAGTCTGTTCCCTATCAGATGAGAACAATCTCACCCACCTTCCCACACTACTAGTCTGTTCCCTATCAGATGAGAACAATCTCACCCACCTTCCCACACTACTAGTCTGTTCCCTATCAGATGAGAACAATCTCAACCACCTTCCCACACTACTAGTCTGTTCCCTATCAGATGAGAACAATCTCACCCACCTCCCAACACTACTAGTCTGTTCCCTATCAGATGAGAACAATCTCAACCACCTTCCCACACTACTAGTCTGTTCCCTATCAGATGAGAACAATCTCACCCACCTTCCCACACTACTAGTCTGTTCCCTATCAGATGAGAACAATCTCAACCACCTTCCCACACTACTAGTCTGTTCCCTATCAGATAAGAACAATCTCACCCACCTCCCAACACTACTAGTCTGTTCCCTATCAGATGAGAACAATCTCACCCACCTTCATACACTAATAGTCTGTTCCCTATCAGATGAGAACAATCTCACCCACCTTCCTTCCAACACTACTAGTCTGTTCCCTATCAGATGAGAACAATCTCACCCACCTTCCCACACTACTAGTCTGTTCCCTATCAGATGAGAACAATCTCACCCACCTTCCCACGCTACTAGTCTCACCCACCTTCCAACACTACTAGTCTGTTCCCTATCAGATGAGAACAATCTCACCCACCTTCCAACACTACTAGTCTGTTCCCTATCAGATGAGAACAATCTCACCCACCTTCCCACACTACTAGTCTGTTCCCTATCAGATGAGAACAATCTCACCCACCTTCCCACACTACTAGTCTGTTCCCTATCAGATGAGAACAATCTCACCCACCTTCCCACACTACTAGTCTGTTCCCTATCAGATGAGAACAATCTCACCCACCTTCCCACGCTACTAGTCTCACCCACCTTCCAACACTACTAGTCTGTTCCCTATCAGATGAGAACAATCTCACCCACCTTCCAACTCTACTAGTCTGTTCCCTATCAGATGAGAACAATCTCACCCACCTTCCAACACTACTAGTCTGTTCCCTATCAGATGAGAACAATATCACCCACCTTCCTACACTACTAGTCTGTTCCCTATCAGATGAGAACAATCTCACCCACCTTCCCACACTACTAGTCTGTTCCCTATCAGATGAGAACAATCTCACCCACCTTCCCACACTACTAGTCTGTTCCCTATCAGATGAGAACAATCTCACCCACCTTCCCACACTACTAGTCTGTTCCCTATCAGATGAGAACAATCTCACCCACCTTCCCACACTACTAGTCTGTTCCCTATCAGATGAGAACAATCTCACCCACCTTCCCACGCTACTAGTCTCACCCACCTTCCAACACTACTAGTCTGTTCCCTATCAGATGAGAACAATCTCACCCACCTTCCTTCCAAAACTACTAGTCTGTTCCCTATCAGATGAGAACAATCTCACCCACCTTCCCACACTACTAGTCTGTTCCCTATCAGATGAGAACAATCTCACCCACCTTCCCACACTACTAGTCTGTTCCCTATCAGATGAGAACAATCTCACCCACCTTCCCACACTACTAGTCTGTTCCCTATCAGATGAGAACAATCTCACCCACCTTCCCACGCTACTAGTCTGTTCCCTATCAGATGAGAACAATCTCACCCACCTTCCCACGCTACTAGTCTCACCCACCTTCCAACACTACTAGTCTGTTCCCTATCAGATGAGAACAATCTCACCCACCTTCCAACACTACTAGTCTGTTCCCTATCAGATGAGAACAATCTCACCCACCTTCCCACACTACTAGTCTGTTCCCTATCAGATGAGAACAATCTCACCCACCTTCCCACACTACTAGTCTGTTCCCTATCAGATGAGAACAATCTCACCCACCTTCCCACACTACTAGTCTGTTCCCTATCAGATGAGAACAATCTCACCCACCTTCCCACACTACTAGTCTGTTCCCTATCAGATGAGAACAATCTCACCCACCTTCCCACACTACTAGTCTGTTCCCTATCAGATGAGAACAATCTCACCCACCTTCCCACACTACTAGTCTGTTCCCTATCAGATGAGAACAATCTCACCCACCTTCCAACACTACTAGTCTGTTCCCTATCAGATGAGAACAATCTTAACCACCTTCCCACACTACTAGTCTGTTCCCTATCAGATGAGAACAATCTCACCCACCTTCCAACACTACTAGTCTGTTCCCTATCAGATGAGAACAATCTCAACCACCTTCCCACACTACTAGTCTGTTCCCTATCAGATGAGAACAATCTCACCCACCTCCCAACACTACTAGTCTGTTCCCTATCAGATGAGAACAATCTCACCCACCTTCCCACACTACTAGTCTGTTCCCTATCAGATGAGAACAATCTCAACCACCTTCCCACGCTACTAGTCTCACCCACCTTCCCACACTACTAGTCTGTTCCCTATCAGATGAGAACAATCTCACCCACCTTCCAACACTACTAGTCTGTTCCCTATCAGATGAGAACAATCTCACCCACCTCCCAACACTACTAGTCTGTTCCCTATCAGATGAGAACAATCTCACCCACCTTCCCACACTACTAGTCTGTTCCCTATCAGATGAGAACAATCTCACCCACCTTCCCACACTACTAGTCTGTTCCCTATCAGATGAGAACAATCTCACCCACCTTCCCACACTACTAGTCTGTTCCCTATCAGATGAGAACAATCTCACCCACCTTCCCACGCTACTAGTCTCACCCACCTTCCAACACTACTAGTCTGTTCCCTATCAGATGAGAACAATCTCACCCACCTTCCCACACTACTAGTCTGTTCCCTATCAGATGAGAACAATCTCACCCACCTTCCCACACTACTAGTCTGTTCCCTATCAGATGAGAACAATCTCACCCACCTTCCCACACTACTAGTCTGTTCCCTATCAGATGAGAACAATCTCACCCACCTTCCCACACTACTAGTCTGTTCCCTATCAGATGAGAACAATCTCACCCACCTTCCCACACTACTAGTCTGTTCCCTATCAGATGAGAACAATCTCACCCACCTTCCCACACTACTAGTCTGTTTCCTATCAGATGAGAACAATCTCACCCACCTTCCCACGCTACTAGTCTGTTCCCTATCAGATGAGAACAATCTCACCCACCTTCCCACGCTACTAGTCTCACCCACCTTCCAACACTACTAGTCTGTTCCCTATCAGATGAGAACAATCTCACCCACCTTCCAACACTACTAGTCTGTTCCCTATCAGATGAGAACAATCTCACCCACCTTCCTTCCAACACTACTAGTCTGTTCCCTATCAGATGAGAACAATCTCACCCACCTTCCAACACTACTAGTCTGTTCCCTATCAGATGAGAACAATCTCACCCACCTTCCCACACTACTAGTCTGTTCCCTATCAGATGAGAACAATCTCACCCACCTTCCCACACTACTAGTCTGTTCCCTATCAGATGAGAACAATCTCACCCACCTTCCCACACTACTAGTCTGTTCCCTATCAGATGAGAACAATCTCACCCACCTTCCCACACTACTAGTCTGTTCCCTATCAGATGAGAACAATCTCAACCACCTTCCCACCCTACTAGTCTGTTCCCTATCAGATGAGAACAATCTCACCCACCTTTCCAACACTACTAGTCTGTTCCCTATCAGATGAGAACAATCTCAACCACCTTCCCACACTACTAGTCTGTTCCCTATCAGATGAGAACAATCTCACCCACCTTCCCACACTACTAGTCTGTTCCCTATCAGATGAGAACAATCTCACCCACCTTCCCACACTACTAGTCTGTTCCCTATCAGATGAGAACAATCTCACCCACCTTCCTTCCAACACTACTAGTCTGTTCCCTATCAGATGAGAACAATCTCACCCACCTTCCCACACTACTAGTCTGTTCCCTATCAGATGAGAACAATCTCACCCACCTTCCCACGCTACTAGTCTCACCCACCTTCCAACACTACTAGTCTGTTCCCTATCAGATGAGAACAATCTCACCCACCTTCCAACACTACTAGTCTGTTCCCTATCAGATGAGAACAATCTCACCCACCTTCCAACACTACTAGTCTGTTCCCTATCAGATGAGAACAATCTCACCCACCTTCCTACACTACTAGTCTGTTCCCTATCAGATGAGAACAATCTCACCCACCTTCCCACACTACTAGTCTGTTCCCTATCAGATGAGAACAATCTCACCCACCTTCCCACACTACTAGTCTGTTCCCTATCAGATGAGAACAATCTCACCCACATTCCCACGCTACTAGTCTCACCCACCTTCCAACACTACTAGTCTGTTCCCTATCAGATGAGAACAATCTCACCCACCTTCCCACACTACTAGTCTGTTCCCTATCAGATGAGAACAATCTCACCCACCTTCCCACACTACTAGTCTGTTCCCTATCAGATGAGAACAATCTCACCCACCTTCCCACACTACTAGTCTGTTCCCTATCAGATGAGAACAATCTCAACCACCTTCCCACACTACTAGTCTGTTCCCTATCAGATGAGAACAATCTCACCCACCTTCCAACACTACTAGTCTGTTCCCTATCAGATGAGAACAATCTCACCCACCTTCCAACACTACTAGTCTGTTCCCTATCAGATGAGAACAATCTCACCCACTCCTTCCAACACTACTAGTCTGTTCCCTATCAGATGAGAACAATCTCACCCACCTTCCCACACTACTAGTCTGTTCCCTATCAGATGAGAACAATCTCACCCACCTTCCCACACTACTAGTCTGTTCCCTATCAGATGAGAACAATCTCACCCACCTTCCCACACTACTAGTCTGTTCCCTATCAGATGAGAACAATCTCACCCACCTTCCCACACTACTAGTCTGTTCCCTATCAGATGAGAACAATCTCACCCACCTTCCCACACTACTAGTCTGTTCCCTATCAGATGAGAACAATCTCACCCACCTTCCCACGCTACTAGTCTCACCCACCTTCCAACACTACTAGTCTGTTCCCTATCAGATGAGAACAATCTCACCCACCTTCCAACACTACTAGTCTGTTCCCTATCAGATGAGAACAATCTCACCCACCTTCCCACACTACTAGTCTGTTCCCTATCAGATGAGAACAATCTCACCCACCTTCCCACACTACTAGTCTGTTTCCTATCAGATGAGAACAATCTCACCCACCTTCCCACGCTACTAGTCTGTTCCCTATCAGATGAGAACAATCTCACCCACCTTCCCACGCTACTAGTCTCACCCACCTTCCAACACTACTAGTCTGTTCCCTATCAGATGAGAACAATCTCACCCACCTTCCAACACTACTAGTCTGTTCCCTATCAGATGAGAACAATCTCACCCACCTTCCAACACTACTAGTCTGTTCCCTATCAGATGAGAACAATCTCACCCACCTTCCTACACTACTAGTCTGTTCCCTATCAGATGAGAACAATCTCACCCACCTTCCCACACTACTAGTCTGTTCCCTATCAGATGAGAACAATCTCACCCACCTTCCCACACTACTAGTCTGTTCCCTATCAGATGAGAACAATCTCACCCACCTTCCCACACTACTAGTCTGTTCCCTATCAGATGAGAACAATCTCACCCACCTTCCCACACTACTAGTCTGTTCCCTATCAGATGAGAACAATCTCAACCACCTTCCCACACTACTAGTCTGTTCCCTATCAGATGAGAACAATCTCACCCACCTCCCAACACTACTAGTCTGTTCCCTATCAGATGAGAACAATCTTAACCACCTTCCCACACTACTAGTCTGTTCCCTATCAGATGAGAATAATCTCACCCACCTTCCCACACTACTAGTCTGTTCCCTATCAGATGAGAACAATCTCAACCACCTTCCCACACTACTAGTCTGTTCCCTATCAGATGAGAACAATCTCACCCACCTTTCCAACACTACTAGTCTGTTCCCTATCAGATGAGAACAATCTCACCCACCTTCCCACACTACTAGTCTGTTCCCTATCAGATGAGAACAATCTCACCCACCTTCCCACGCTACTAGTCTCACCCACCTTCCAACACTACTAGTCTGTTCCCTATCAGATGAGAACAATCTCACCCACCTTCCAACACTACTAGTCTGTTCCCTATCAGATGAGAACAATCTCACCCACCTTCCAACACTACTAGTCTGTTTCCCTATCAGATGAGAACAATATCACCCACCTTCCTACACTACTAGTCTGTTCCCTATCAGATGAGAACAATCTCACCCACCTTCCCACACTACTAGTCTGTTCCTTATCAGATGAGAACAATCTCACCCACCTTCCCACACTACTAGTCTGTTCCCTATCAGATGAGAACAATCTCACCCACATTCCCACGCTACTAGTCTCACCCACCTTCCAACACTACTAGTCTGTTCCCTATCAGATGAGAACAATCTCACCCACCTTCCCACACTACTAGTCTGTTCCCTATCAGATGAGAACAATCTCACCCACCTTCCCACACTACTAGTCTGTTCCCTATCAGATGAGAACAATCTCACCCACCTTCCCACACTACTAGTCTGTTCCCTATCAGATGAGAACAATCTCACCCACCTTCCCACACTACTAGTCTGTTCCCTATCAGATGAGAACAATCTCACCCACCTTCCCACGCTACTAGTCTCACCCACCTTCCAACACTACTAGTCTGTTCCCTATCAGATGAGAACAATCTCACCCACCTTCCCACACTACTAGTCTGTTCCCTATCAGATGAGAACAATCTCACCCACCTTCCCCACACTACTAGTCTGTTTCCCTATCAGATGAGAACAATCTCACCCACCTTCCCACACTACTAGTCTGTTCCCTATCAGATGAGAACAATCTCACCCACCTTCCCACACTACTAGTCTGTTCCCTATCAGATGAGAACAATCTCACCCACCTTCCCACACTACTAGTCTGTTCCCTATCAGATGAGAACAATCTCACCCACCTTCCCACACTACTAGTCTGTTCCCTATCAGATGAGAACAATCTCACCCACCTTCCCACGCTACTAGTCTCACCCACCTTCCAACACTACTAGTCTGTTCCCTATCAGATGAGAACAATCTCACCCACCTTCCAACACTACTAGTCTGTTCCCTATCAGATGAGAACAATCTCACCCACCTTCCCACACTACTAGTCTGTTCCCTATCAGATGAGAACAATCTCACCCACCTTCCCACACTACTAGTCTGTTTCCCTATCAGATGAGAACAATCTCACCCACCTTCCCACACTACTAGTCTGTTCCCTATCAGATGAGAACAATCTCACCCACCTTCCCACGCTACTAGTCTCACCCACCTTCCAACACTACTAGTCTGTTCCCTATCAGATGAGAACAATCTCACCCACCTTCCAACACTACTAGTCTGTTCCCTATCAGATGAGAACAATCTCACCCACCTTCCATCCAACACTACTAGTCTGTTCCCTATCAGATGAGAACAATCTCACCCACCTTCCTACACTACTAGTCTGTTCCCTATCAGATGAGAACAATCTCACCCACCTTCCCACACTACTAGTCTGTTCCCTATCAGATGAGAACAATCTCACCCACCTTCCCACACTACTAGTCTGTTCCCTATCAGATGAGAACAATCTCACCCACCTTCCCACACTACTAGTCTGTTCCCTATCAGATGAGAACAATCTCACCCACCTTCCCACACTACTAGTCTGTTCCCTATCAGATGAGAACAATCTCACCCACCTTCCCACACTACTAGTCTGTTCCCTATCAGATGAGAACAATCTCACCCACCTTCCCAACACTACTAGTCTGTTTCCCTATCAGATGAGAACAATCTCACCCACCTTCCCACACTACTAGTCTGTTCCCTATCAGATGAGAACAATCTCACCCACCTTCCCACACTACTAGTCTGTTCCCTATCAGATGAGAACAATCTCACCCACCTTCCCACACTACTAGTCTGTTCCCTATCAGATGAGAACAATCTCACCCACCTTCCCACACTACTAGTCTGTTCCCTATCAGATGAGAACAATCTCACCCACCTTCCCACACTACTAGTCTGTTCCCTATCAGATGAGAACAATCTCACCCACCTTCCCACACTACTAGTCTGTTTCCCTATCAGATGAGAACAATCTCACCCACCTTCCCAACACTACTAGTCTGTTCCCTATCAGATGAGAACAATCTCACCCACCTTCCCACACTACTAGTCTGTTCCCTATCAGATGAGAACAATCTCACCCACCTTCCCACACTACTAGTCTGTTCCCTATCAGATGAGAACAATCTCACCCACCTTCCCACACTACTAGTCTGTTCCCTATCAGATGAGAACAATCTCACCCACCTTCCCACACTACTAGTCTGTTCCCTATCAGATGAGAACAATCTCACCCACCTTCCCACGCTACTAGTCTCACCCACCTTCCAACACTACTAGTCTGTTCCCTATCAGATGAGAACAATCTCACCCACCTTCCCACACTACTAGTCTGTTCCCTATCAGATGAGAACAATCTCACCCACCTTCCCACACTACTAGTCTGTTCCCTATCAGATGAGAACAATCTCACCCACCTTCCCACACTACTAGTCTGTTCCCTATCAGATGAGAACAATCTCACCCACCTTCCCACGCTACTAGTCTCACCCACCTTCCAACACTACTAGTCTGTTCCCTATCAGATGAGAACAATCTCACCCACCTTCCCAACACTACTAGTCTGTTCCCTATCAGATGAGAACAATCTCACCCACCTTCCCACACTACTAGTCTGTTCCCTATCAGATGAGAACAATCTCACCCACCTTCCCACACTACTAGTCTGTTCCCTATCAGATGAGAACAATCTCACCCACCTTCCCACACTACTAGTCTGTTCCCTATCAGATGAGAACAATCTCACCCACCTTCCCACACTACTAGTCTGTTCCCTATCAGATGAGAACAATCTCACCCACCTTCCCACACTACTAGTCTGTTCCCTATCAGATGAGAACAATCTCACCCACCTTCCCACACTACTAGTCTGTTCCCTATCAGATGAGAACAATCTCACCCACCTTCCCACACTACTAGTCTGTTCCCTATCAGATGAGAACAATCTCACCCACCTTCCCACACTACTAGTCTGTTCCCTATCAGATGAGAACAATCTCACCCACCTTCCCACACTACTAGTCTGTTCCCTATCAGATGAGAACAATCTCACCCACCTTCCCACGCTACTAGTCTCACCCACCTTCCAACACTACTAGTCTGTTCCCTATCAGATGAGAACAATCTCACCCACCTTCCCAACACTACTAGTCTGTTCCCTATCAGATGAGAACAATCTCACCCACCTTCCCACACTACTAGTCTGTTCCCTATCAGATGAGAACAATCTCACCCACCTTCCCACACTACTAGTCTGTTCCCTATCAGATGAGAACAATCTCACCCACCTTCCCACACTACTAGTCTGTTCCCTATCAGATGAGAACAATCTCACCCACCTTCCCACGCTACTAGTCTCACCCACCTTCCAACACTACTAGTCTGTTCCCTATCAGATGAGAACAATCTCACCCACCTTCCCACACTACTAGTCTGTTCCCTATCAGATGAGAACAATCTCACCCACCTTCCCACACTACTAGTCTGTTCCCTATCAGATGAGAACAATCTCACCCACCTTCCCACACTACTAGTCTGTTCCCTATCAGATGAGAACAATCTCACCCACCTTCCCACACTACTAGTCTGTTCCCTATCAGATGAGAACAATCTCACCCACCTTCCCACACTACTAGTCTGTTCCCTATCAGATGAGAACAATCTCACCCACCTTCCCACACTACTAGTCTGTTCCCTATCAGATGAGAACAATCTCACCCACCTTCCCAACACTACTAGTCTGTTCCCTATCAGATGAGAACAATCTCACCCACCTTCCCACACTACTAGTCTGTTCCCTATCAGATGAGAACAATCTCACCCACCTTCCCACACTACTAGTCTGTTCCCTATCAGATGAGAACAATCTCAACCACCTTCCCACACTACTAGTCTGTTCCCTATCAGATGAGAACAATCTCACCCACCTTCCCAACACTACTAGTCTGTTCCCTATCAGATGAGAACAATCTCACCCACCTTCCCAACACTACTAGTCTGTTCCCTATCAGATGAGAACAATCTCACCCACCTTCCTTCCAACACTACTAGTCTGTTTCCCTATCAGATGAGAACAATCTCACCCACCTTCCCACACTACTAGTCTGTTCCCTATCAGATGAGAACAATCTCACCCACCTTCCCACGCTACTAGTCTCACCCACCTTCCAACACTACTAGTCTGTTTCCCTATCAGATGAGAACAATCTCACCCACCTTCCCACACTACTAGTCTGTTTCCCTATCAGATGAGAACAATCTCACCCACCTTCCCACACTACTAGTCTGTTCCCTATCAGATGAGAACAATCTCACCCACCTTCCCACACTACTAGTCTGTTCCCTATCAGATGAGAACAATCTCACCCACCTTCCCACACTACTAGTCTGTTCCCTATCAGATGAGAACAATCTCACCCACCTTCCCACGCTACTAGTCTCACCCACCTTCCAACACTACTAGTCTGTTCCCTATCAGATGAGAACAATCTCACCCACCTTCCCAACACTACTAGTCTGTTCCCTATCAGATGAGAACAATCTCACCCACCTTCCAACACTACTAGTCTGTTTCCCTATCAGATGAGAACAATCTCACCCACCTTCCCAACACTACTAGTCTGTTCCCTATCAGATGAGAACAATCTCACCCACCTTCCCACACTACTAGTCTGTTCCCTATCAGATGAGAACAATCTCACCCACCTTCCCACACTACTAGTCTGTTTCCCTATCAGATGAGAACAATCTCACCCACCTTCCCACACTACTAGTCTGTTTCCCTATCAGATGAGAACAATCTCACCCACCTTCCCACACTACTAGTCTGTTCCCTATCAGATGAGAACAATCTCACCCACCTTCCCACGCTACTAGTTCCCCACCTTCCAACACTACTAGTCTGTTCCCTATCAGATGAGAACAATCTCACCCACCTTCCCAACACTACTAGTCTGTTCCCTATCAGATGAGAACAATCTCACCCACCTTCCCACACTACTAGTCTGTTCCCTATCAGATGAGAACAATCTCACCCACCTTCCCACACTACTAGTCTGTTCCCTATCAGATGAGAACAATCTCACCCACCTTCCCAACACTACTAGTCTGTTCCCTATCAGATGAGAACAATCTCACCCACCTTCCCACACTACTAGTCTGTTCCCTATCAGATGAGAACAATCTCACCCACCTTCCCACGCTACTAGTCTCACCCACCTTCCAACACTACTAGTCTGTTCCCTATCAGATGAGAACAATCTCACCCACCTTCCCAACACTACTAGTCTGTTCCCTATCAGATGAGAACAATCTCACCCACCTTCCCACACTACTAGTCTGTTTCCCTATCAGATGAGAACAATCTCACCCACCTTCCCACACTACTAGTCTGTTTCCCTATCAGATGAGAACAATCTCACCCACCTTCCCACACTACTAGTCTGTTCCCTATCAGATGAGAACAATCTCACCCACCTTCCCACACTACTAGTCTGTTCCCTATCAGATGAGAACAATCTCACCCACCTTCCCAACACTACTAGTCTGTTTCCCTATCAGATGAGAACAATCTCACCCACCTTCCCACACTACTAGTCTGTTCCCTATCAGATGAGAACAATCTCACCCACCTTCCCACACTACTAGTCTGTTCCCTATCAGATGAGAACAATCTCACCCACCTTCCCACACTACTAGTCTGTTCCCTATCAGATGAGAACAATCTCACCCACCTTCCCACACTACTAGTCTGTTCCCTATCAGATGAGAACAATCTCACCCACCTTCCCACGCTACTAGTCTCACCCACCTTCCAACACTACTAGTCTGTTTCCCTATCAGATGAGAACAATCTCACCCACCTTCCCACACTACTAGTCTGTTTCCCTATCAGATGAGAACAATCTCACCCACCTTCCCACACTACTAGTCTGTTCCCTATCAGATGAGAACAATCTCACCCACCTTCCCACGCTACTAGTCTCACCCACCTTCCAACACTACTAGTCTGTTCCCTATCAGATGAGAACAATCTCACCCACCTTCCCACACTACTAGTCTGTTCCCTATCAGATGAGAACAATCTCACCCACCTTCCCACACTACTAGTCTGTTCCCTATCAGATGAGAACAATCTCACCCACCTTCCCACACTACTAGTCTGTTCCCTATCAGATGAGAACAATCTCACCCACCTTCCCACACTACTAGTCTGTTCCCTATCAGATGAGAACAATCTCACCCACCTTCCCACGCTACTAGTCTCACCCACCTTCCAACACTACTAGTCTGTTCCCTATCAGATGAGAACAATCTCACCCACCTTCCTTCACACTACTAGTCTGTTCCCTATCAGATGAGAACAATCTCACCCACCTTCCCACACTACTAGTCTGTTCCCTATCAGATGAGAACAATCTCACCCACCTTCCCACACTACTAGTCTGTTCCCTATCAGATGAGAACAATCTCACCCACCTTCCCACACTACTAGTCTGTTCCCTATCAGATGAGAACAATCTCACCCACCTTCCCACACTACTAGTCTGTTCCCTATCAGATGAGAACAATCTCACCCACCTTCCCAACACTACTAGTCTGTTCCCTATCAGATGAGAACAATCTCACCCACCTTCCCAACACTACTAGTCTGTTCCCTATCAGATGAGAACAATCTCACCCACCTTCCCACACTACTAGTCTGTTCCCTATCAGATGAGAACAATCTCACCCACCTTCCCACACTACTAGTCTGTTCCCTATCAGATGAGAACAATCTCACCCACCTTCCCACACTACTAGTCTGTTCCCTATCAGATGAGAACAATCTCACCCACCTTCCCACGCTACTAGTCTCACCACCTTCCAACACTACTAGTCTGTTTCCCTATCAGATGAGAACAATCTCACCCACCTTCCCACACTACTAGTCTGTTCCCTATCAGATGAGAACAATCTCACCCACCTTCCCACGCTACTAGTCTGTTCCCTATCAGAT
Source organism: Salmo salar (assembly GCF_905237065.1). Taxonomy (NCBI): domain Eukaryota; kingdom Metazoa; phylum Chordata; class Actinopteri; order Salmoniformes; family Salmonidae; genus Salmo; species Salmo salar. The sequence continues at coordinate 53,618,758 of NC_059455.1, read as the reverse complement.
GAGAACAATCTCACCCACCTTCCCACGCTACTACTCTGTTCCCTATCAGATGAGAACAATCTCACCCACCTTCCCACGCTACTAGTCTCACCCACCTTCCAACACTACTAGTCTGTTTCCCTATCAGATGAGAACAATCTCACCCACCTTCCCAACACTACTAGTCTGTTCCCTATCAGATGAGAACAATCTCACCCACCTTCCCACACTACTAGTCTGTTCCCTATCAGATGAGAACAATCTCACCCACCTTCCCACACTACTAGTCTGTTCCCTATCAGATGAGAACAATCTCACCCACCTTCCCACACTACTAGTCTGTTCCCTATCAGATGAGAACAATCTCACCCACCTTCCCACGCTACTAGTCTCACCCACCTTCCAACACTACTAGTCTGTTTCCCTATCAGATGAGAACAATCTCACCCACCTTCCAACACTACTAGTCTGTTCCCTATCAGATGAGAACAATCTCACCCACCTTCCAACACTACTAGTCTGTTCCCTATCAGATGAGAACAATATCACCCACCTTCCAACACTACTAGTCTGTTCCCTATCAGATGAGAACAATCTCACCCACCTTCCCACACTACTAGTCTGTTCCTTATCAGATGAGAACAATCTCACCCACCTTCCCACACTACTAGTCTGTTCCCTATCAGATGAGAACAATCTCACCCACCTTCCCACGCTACTAGTCTCACCCACCTTCCAACACTACTAGTCTGTTCCCTATCAGATGAGAACAATCTCACCCACCTTCCCACACTACTAGTCTGTTCCCTATCAGATGAGAACAATCTCACCCACCTTCCCACACTACTAGTCTGTTCCCTATCAGATGAGAACAATCTCACCCACCTTCCCACACTACTAGTCTGTTCCCTATCAGATGAGAACAATCTCACCCACCTTCCCACACTACTAGTCTGTTCCCTATCAGATGAGAACAATCTCACCCACATTCCCACGCTACTAGTCTCACCCACCTTCCAACACTACTAGTCTGTTCCCTATCAGATGAGAACAATCTCACCCACCTTCCCACACTACTAGTCTGTTCCCTATCAGATGAGAACAATCTCACCCACCTTCCCACACTACTAGTCTGTTCCCTATCAGATGAGAACAATCTCACCCACCTTCCCACACTACTAGTCTGTTCCCTATCAGATGAGAACAATCTCACCCACCTTCCCACACTACTAGTCTGTTCCCTATCAGATGAGAACAATCTCACCCACCTTCCCACGCTACTAGTCTCACCCACCTTCCAACACTACTAGTCTGTTCCCTATCAGATGAGAACAATCTCACCCACCTTCCCAACACTACTAGTCTGTTCCCTATCAGATGAGAACAATCTCACCCACCTTCCCACACTACTAGTCTGTTTCCCTATCAGATGAGAACAATCTCACCCACCTTCCCACACTACTAGTCTGTTTCCCTATCAGATGAGAACAATCTCACCCACCTTCCCACACTACTAGTCTGTTCCCTATCAGATGAGAACAATCTCACCCACCTTCCCACACTACTAGTCTGTTCCCTATCAGATGAGAACAATCTCACCCACCTTCCCACGCTACTAGTCTCACCCACCTTCCAACACTACTAGTCTGTTCCCTATCAGATGAGAACAATCTCACCCACCCTTCCAACACTACTAGTCTGTTCCCTATCAGATGAGAACAATCTCACCCACCTTCCCACACTACTAGTCTGTTCCCTATCAGATGAGAACAATCTCACCCACCTTCCCACACTACTAGTCTGTTTCCCTATCAGATGAGAACAATCTCACCCACCTTCCCACACTACTAGTCTGTTTCCCTATCAGATGAGAACAATCTCACCCACCTTCCCACACTACTAGTCTGTTCCCTATCAGATGAGAACAATCTCACCCACCTTCCAACACTACTAGTCTGTTCCCTATCAGATGAGAACAATCTCACCCACCTTCCAACACTACTAGTCTGTTCCCTATCAGATGAGAACAATATCACCCACCTTCCCAACACTACTAGTCTGTTCCCTATCAGATGAGAACAATCTCACCCACCTTCCCACACTACTAGTCTGTTCCCTATCAGATGAGAACAATCTCACCCACCTTCCCACACTACTAGTCTGTTCCCTATCAGATGAGAACAATCTCACCCACCTTCCCACGCTACTAGTCTCACCCACCTTCCAACACTACTAGTCTGTTCCCTATCAGATGAGAACAATCTCACCCACCTTCCCACACTACTAGTCTGTTCCCTATCAGATGAGAACAATCTCACCCACCTTCCCACACTACTAGTCTGTTCCCTATCAGATGAGAACAATCTCACCCACCTTCCCACACTACTAGTCTGTTCCCTATCAGATGAGAACAATCTCACCCACCTTCCCACACTACTAGTCTGTTCCCTATCAGATGAGAACAATCTCACCCACCTTCCCACGCTACTAGTCTCACCCACCTTCCAACACTACTAGTCTGTTCCCTATCAGATGAGAACAATCTCACCCACCTTCCAACACTACTAGTCTGTTCCCTATCAGATGAGAACAATCTCACCCACCTTCCCACACTACTAGTCTGTTCCCTATCAGATGAGAACAATCTCACCCACCTTCCCACACTACTAGTCTGTTTCCCTATCAGATGAGAACAATCTCACCCACCTTCCCACACTACTAGTCTGTTCCCTATCAGATGAGAACAATCTCACCCACCTTCCCACGCTACTAGTCTGTTCCCTATCAGATGAGAACAATCTCACCCACCTTCCCACGCTACTAGTCTCACCCACCTTCCAACACTACTAGTCTGTTCCCTATCAGATGAGAACAATCTCACCCACCTTCCTTCCAACACTACTAGTCTGTTCCCTATCAGATGAGAACAATCTCACCCACCTTCCCAACACTACTAGTCTGTTTCCCTATCAGATGAGAACAATCTCACCCACCTTCCCACACTACTAGTCTGTTCCCTATCAGATGAGAACAATCTCACCCACCTTCCCACACTACTAGTCTGTTCCCTATCAGATGAGAACAATCTCACCCACCTTCCCACACTACTAGTCTGTTCCCTATCAGATGAGAACAATCTCACCCACCTTCCCACACTACTAGTCTGTTCCCTATCAGATGAGAACAATCTCACCCACCTTCCCACGCTACTAGTCTCACCCACCTTCCAACACTACTAGTCTGTTCCCTATCAGATGAGAACAATCTCACCCACCTTCCAACACTACTAGTCTGTTCCCTATCAGATGAGAACAATCTCACCCACCTTCCCACACTACTAGTCTGTTCCCTATCAGATGAGAACAATCTCACCCACCTTCCCACACTACTAGTCTGTTCCCTATCAGATGAGAACAATCTCACCCACCTTCCCACACTACTAGTCTGTTCCCTATCAGATGAGAACAATCTCACCCACCTTCCCACGATACTAGTCTCACCCACCTTCCAACACTACTAGTCTGTTCCCTATCAGATGAGAACAATCTCACCCACCTTCCAACACTACTAGTCTGTTCCCTATCAGATGAGAACAATCTCACCCACCTTCCAACACTACTAGTCTGTTCCCTATCAGATGAGAACAATCTCACCCACCTTCCTACACTACTAGTCTGTTCCCTATCAGATGAGAACAATCTCACCCACCTTCCCACACTACTAGTCTGTTCCCTATCAGATGAGAACAATCTCACCCACCTTCCCACGCTACTAGTCTCACCCACCTTCCAACACTACTAGTCTGTTCCCTATCAGATGAGAACAATCTCACCCACCTTCCAACACTACTAGTCTGTTCCCTATCAGATGAGAACAATCTCACCCACCTTCATACACTAATAGTCTGTTCCCTATCAGATGAGAACAATCTCACCCACCTGCCTTCCAACACTACTAGTCTGTTCCCTATCAGATGAGAACAATCTCACCCACCTTCCCACACTACTAGTCTGTTCCCTATCAGATGAGAACAATCTCACCCACCTTCCAACACTACTAGTCTGTTCCCTATCAGATGAGAACAATCTCACCCACCTTCCCACACTACTAGTCTGTTCCCTATCAGATGAGAACAATCTCACCCACCTTCCCACACTACTAGTCTGTTCCCTATCAGATGAGAACAATCTCACCCACCTTCCCACACTACTAGTCTGTTCCCTATCAGATGAGAACAATCTCACCCACCTTCCCACACTACTAGTCTGTTCCCTATCAGATGAGAACAATCTCACCCACCTTCCCACGCTACTAGTCTCACCCACCTTCCAACACTACTAGTCTGTTCCCTATCAGATGAGAACAATCTCACCCACCTTCCAACACTACTAGTCTGTTCCCTATCAGATGAGAACAATCTCACCCACCTTCCCACACTACTAGTCTGTTCCCTATCAGATGAGAACAATCTCACCCACCTTCCCACACTACTAGTCTGTTTCCCTATCAGATGAGAACAATCTCACCCACCTTCCCACACTACTAGTCTGTTCCCTATCAGATGAGAACAATCTCACCCACCTTCCCACACTACTAGTCTGTTCCCTATCAGATGAGAACAATCTCACCCACCTTCCCACACTACTAGTCTGTTCCCTATCAGATGAGAACAATCTCACCCACCTTCCCAACACTACTAGTCTGTTCCCTATCAGATGAGAACAATCTCACCCACCTTCCCACACTACTAGTCTGTTCCCTATCAGATGAGAACAATCTCACCCACCTTCCCACACTACTAGTCTGTTCCCTATCAGATGAGAACAATCTCACCCACCTTCCCACACTACTAGTCTGTTCCCTATCAGATGAGAACAATCTCACCCACCTTCCCACACTACTAGTCTGTTCCCTATCAGATGAGAACAATCTCACCCACCTTCCCACACTACTAGTCTGTTCCCTATCAGATGAGAACAATCTCACCCACCTTCCCACGCTACTAGTCTCACCCACCTTCCAACACTACTAGTCTGTTCCCTATCAGATGAGAACAATCTCACCCACCTTCCCAACACTACTAGTCTGTTCCCTATCAGATGAGAACAATCTCACCCACCTTCCCACACTACTAGTCTGTTTCCCTATCAGATGAGAACAATCTCACCCACCTTCCCACACTACTAGTCTGTTTCCCTATCAGATGAGAACAATCTCACCCACCTTCCCACACTACTAGTCTGTTTCCCTATCAGATGAGAACAATCTCACCCACCTTCCCACACTACTAGTCTGTTCCCTATCAGATGAGAACAATCTCACCCACCTTCCCAACACTACTAGTCTGTTCCCTATCAGATGAGAACAATCTCACCCACCTTCCCAACACTACTAGTCTGTTCCCTATCAGATGAGAACAATCTCACCCACCTTCCAACACTACTAGTCTGTTCCCTATCAGATGAGAACAATCTCACCCACCTTCCAACACTACTAGTCTGTTCCCTATCAGATGAGAACAATCTCACCCACCTTCCCACACTACTAGTCTGTTCCCTATCAGATGAGAACAATCTCACCCACCTTCCCACACTACTAGTCTGTTCCCTATCAGATGAGAACAATCTCACCCACCTTCCCACACTACTAGTCTGTTCCCTATCAGATGAGAACAATCTCACCCACCTTCCCACACTACTAGTCTGTTCCCTATCAGATGAGAACAATCTCACCCACCTTCCCACGCTACTAGTCTCACCCACCTTCCAACACTACTAGTCTGTTCCCTATCAGATGAGAACAATCTCACCCACCTTCCCACACTACTAGTCTGTTCCCTATCAGATGAGAACAATCTCACCCACCTTCCCACACTACTAGTCTGTTCCCTATCAGATGAGAACAATCTCACCCACCTTCCCACACTACTAGTCTGTTCCCTATCAGATGAGAACAATCTCACCCACCTTCCCACACTACTAGTCTGTTCCCTATCAGATGAGAACAATCTCACCCACCTTCCCACACTACTAGTCTGTTCCCTATCAGATGAGAACAATCTCACCCACCTTCCCAACACTACTAGTCTGTTCCCTATCAGATGAGAACAATCTCACCCACCTTCCCAACACTACTAGTCTGTTTCCCTATCAGATGAGAACAATCTCACCCACCTTCCTTCCAACACTACTAGTCTGTTCCCTATCAGATGAGAACAATCTCACCCACCTTCCAACACTACTAGTCTGTTCCCTATCAGATGAGAACAATCTCACCCACCTTCCCACACTACTAGTCTGTTCCCTATCAGATGAGAACAATCTCACCCACCTTCCCACACTACTAGTCTGTTCCCTATCAGATGAGAACAATCTCACCCACCTTCCCACACTACTAGTCTGTTCCCTATCAGATGAGAACAATCTCACCCACCTTCCCACACTACTAGTCTGTTCCCTATCAGATGAGAACAATCTCACCCACCTTCCCACGCTACTAGTCTCACCCACCTTCCAACACTACTAGTCTGTTCCCTATCAGATGAGAACAATCTCACCCACCTTCCTTCCAACACTACTAGTCTGTTCCCTATCAGATGAGAACAATCTCACCCACCTTCCCACACTACTAGTCTGTTCCCTATCAGATGAGAACAATCTCACCCACCTTCCCACACTACTAGTCTGTTCCCTATCAGATGAGAACAATCTCACCCACCTTCCCACACTACTAGTCTGTTCCCTATCAGATGAGAACAATCTCACCCACCTTCCCACGCTACTAGTCTCACCCACCTTCCAACACTACTAGTCTGTTCCCTATCAGATGAGAACAATCTCACCCACCTTCCAACACTACTAGTCTGTTCCCTATCAGATGAGAACAATCTCACCCACCTTCCCACACTACTAGTCTGTTCCCTATCAGATGAGAACAATCTCACCCACCTTCCCACACTACTAGTCTGTTCCCTATCAGATGAGAACAATCTCACCCACCTTCCCACACTACTAGTCTGTTCCCTATCAGATGAGAACAATCTCACCCACCTTCCCACACTACTAGTCTGTTCCCTATCAGATGAGAACAATCTCACCCACCTTCCCACACTACTAGTCTGTTCCCTATCAGATGAGAACAATCTCACCCACCTTCCCACACTACTAGTCTGTTCCCTATCAGATGAGAACAATCTCACCCACCTTCCCACACTACTAGTCTGTTCCCTATCAGATGAGAACAATCTCACCCACCTCCCAACACTACTAGTCTGTTCCCTATCAGATGAGAACAATCTCAACCACCTTCCCACACTACTAGTCTGTTCCCTATCAGATGAGAACAATCTCACCCACCTTCCAACACTACTAGTCTGTTCCCTATCAGATGAGAACAATCTCACCCACCTTCCCACACTACTAGTCTGTTCCCTATCAGATGAGAACAATCTCACCCACCTTCCAACACTACTAGTCTGTTCCCTATCAGATGAGAACAATCTCACCCACCTTCCCACACTACTAGTCTGTTCCCTATCAGATGAGAACAATCTCACCCACCTTCCCACACTACTAGTCTGTTCCCTATCAGATGAGAACAATCTCACCCACCTTCCCACACTACTAGTCTGTTCCCTATCAGATGAGAACAATCTCACCCACCTTCCCACGCTACTAGTCTCACCCACCTTCCAACACTACTAGTCTGTTCCCTATCAGATGAGAACAATCTCACCCACCTTCCCACACTACTAGTCTGTTCCCTATCAGATGAGAACAATCTCACCCACCTTCCCACACTACTAGTCTGTTCCCTATCAGATGAGAACAATCTCACCCACCTTCCCACACTACTAGTCTGTTCCCTATCAGATGAGAACAATCTCACCCACCTTCCCACACTACTAGTCTGTTCCCTATCAGATGAGAACAATCTCACCCACCTTCCCACACTACTAGTCTGTTCCCTATCAGATGAGAACAATCTCACCCACCTTCCCACACTACTAGTCTGTTTCCCTATCAGATGAGAACAATCTCACCCACCTTCCCACACTACTAGTCTGTTCCCTATCAGATGAGAACAATCTCACCCACCTTCCCACGCTACTAGTCTCACCCACCTTCCAACACTACTAGTCTGTTCCCTATCAGATGAGAACAATCTCACCCACCTTCCAACACTACTAGTCTGTTCCCTATCAGATGAGAACAATCTCACCCACCTTCCCACACTACTAGTCTGTTCCCTATCAGATGAGAACAATCTCACCCACCTTCCCACACTACTAGTCTGTTCCCTATCAGATGAGAACAATCTCACCCACCTTCCCACACTACTAGTCTGTTCCCTATCAGATGAGAACAATCTCACCCACCTTCCCACGCTACTATTCCCACCTTCCAACACTACTAGTCTGTTCCCTATCAGATGAGAACAATCTCACCCACCTTCCCAACACTACTAGTCTGTTCCCTATCAGATGAGAACAATCTCACCCACCTTCCCACACTACTAGTCTGTTTCCCTATCAGATGAGAACAATCTCACCCACCTTCCCACACTACTAGTCTGTTCCCTATCAGATGAGAACAATCTCACCCACCTTCCCACACTACTAGTCTGTTCCCTATCAGATGAGAACAATCTCACCCACCTTCCCACACTACTAGTCTGTTCCCTATCAGATGAGAACAATCTCACCCACCTTCCCACACTACTAGTCTGTTCCCTATCAGATGAGAACAATCTCACCCACCTTCCAACACTACTAGTCTGTTCCCTATCAGATGAGAACAATCTCACCCACCTTCCCACACTACTAGTCTGTTCCCTATCAGATGAGAACAATCTCACCCACCTTCCCAACACTACTAGTCTGTTCCCTATCAGATGAGAACAATCTCACCCACCTTCCCAACACTACTAGTCTGTTCCCTATCAGATGAGAACAATCTCACCCACCTTCCCAACACTACTAGTCTGTTTCCCTATCAGATGAGAACAATCTCACCCACCTTCCCACACTACTAGTCTGTTCCCTATCAGATGAGAACAATCTCACCCACCTTCCCACACTACTAGTCTGTTCCCTATCAGATGAGAACAATCTCACCCACCTTCCCACACTACTAGTCTGTTCCCTATCAGATGAGAACAATCTCACCCACCTTCCCACACTACTAGTCTGTTTCCTATCAGATGAGAACAATCTCACCCACCTTCCCACACTACTAGTCTGTTCCCTATCAGATGAGAACAATCTCACCCACCTTCCCACGCTACTAGTCTCACCCACCTTCCAACACTACTAGTCTGTTCCCTATCAGATGAGAACAATCTCACCCACCTTCCCACACTACTAGTCTGTTCCCTATCAGATGAGAACAATCTCACCCACCTTCCCACACTACTAGTCTGTTCCCTATCAGATGAGAACAATCTCACCCACCTTCCCACACTACTAGTCTGTTCCCTATCAGATGAGAACAATCTCACCCACCTTCCTTCCAACACTACTAGTCTGTTCCCTATCAGATGAGAACAATCTCACCCACCTTCCCACACTACTAGTCTGTTCCCTATCAGATGAGAACAATCTCACCCACCTTCCCACACTACTAGTCTGTTCCCTATCAGATGAGAACAATCTCACCCACCTTCCCACACTACTAGTCTGTTCCCTATCAGATGAGAACAATCTCACCCACCTTCCCACACTACTAGTCTGTTCCCTATCAGATGAGAACAATCTCACCCACCTTCCCACACTACTAGTCTGTTTCCCTATCAGATGAGAACAATCTCACCCACCTTCCCAACACTACTAGTCTGTTCCCTATCAGATGAGAACAATCTCACCCACCTTCCCACACTACTAGTCTGTTCCCTATCAGATGAGAACAATCTCACCCACCTTCCCAACACTACTAGTCTGTTCCCTATCAGATGAGAACAATCTCACCCACCTTCCCACACTACTAGTCTGTTCCCTATCAGATGAGAACAATCTCACCCACCTTCCCACACTACTAGTCTGTTCCCTATCAGATGAGAACAATCTCACCCACCTTCCCACACTACTAGTCTGTTCCCTATCAGATGAGAACAATCTCACCCACCTTCCCACACTACTAGTCTGTTCCCTATCAGATGAGAACAATCTCACCCACCTTCCCACACTACTAGTCTGTTCCCTATCAGATGAGAACAATCTCACCCACCTTCCCACACTACTAGTCTGTTCCCTATCAGATGAGAACAATCTCACCCACCTTCCCACACTACTAGTCTGTTCCCTATCAGATGAGAACAATCTCACCCACCTTCCCACACTACTAGTCTGTTCCCTATCAGATGAGAACAATCTCACCCACCTTCCCACACTACTAGTCTGTTCCCTATCAGATGAGAACAATCTCACCCACCTTCACCCACCTTCCAACACTACTAGTCTGTTCCCTATCAGATGAGAACAATCTCACCCACCTTCCCACACTACTAGTCTGTTCCCTATCAGATGAGAACAATCTCACCCACCTTCCCACACTACTAGTCTGTTCCCTATCAGATGAGAACAATCTCACCCACCTTCCCACACTACTAGTCTGTTCCCTATCAGATGAGAACAATCTCACCCACCTTCCCACACTACTAGTCTGTTCCCTATCAGATGAGAACAATCTCACCCACCTTCCCACACTACTAGTCTGTTCCCTATCAGATGAGAACAATCTCACCCACCTTCCCACACTACTAGTCTGTTCCCTATCAGATGAGAACAATCTCACCCACCTTCCCAACACTACTAGTCTGTTCCCTATCAGATGAGAACAATCTCACCCACCTTCCCACACTACTAGTCTGTTCCCTATCAGATGAGAACAATCTCACCCACCTTCCCACACTACTAGTCTGTTCCCTATCAGATGAGAACAATCTCACCCACCTTCCCACACTACTAGTCTGTTTCCCTATCAGATGAGAACAATCTCACCCACCTTCCCACACTACTAGTCTGTTCCCTATCAGATGAGAACAATCTCACCCACCTTCCCACACTACTAGTCTGTTCCCTATCAGATGAGAACAATCTCACCCACCTTCCCACGCTACTAGTCTCACCCACCTTCCAACACTACTAGTCTGTTCCCTATCAGATGAGAACAATCTCACCCACCTTCCCACACTACTAGTCTGTTCCCTATCAGATGAGAACAATCTCACCCACCTTCCCACACTACTAGTCTGTTCCCTATCAGATGAGAACAATCTCACCCACCTTCCCACACTACTAGTCTGTTCCCTATCAGATGAGAACAATCTCACCCACCTTCCCACCTACTTCCAACACTACTAGTCTGTTCCCTATCAGATGAGAACAATCTCACCCACCTTCCCACACTACTAGTCTGTTCCCTATCAGATGAGAACAATCTCACCCACCTTCCCACACTACTAGTCTGTTCCCTATCAGATGAGAACAATCTCACCCACCTTCCCACACTACTAGTCTGTTCCCTATCAGATGAGAACAATCTCACCCACCTTCCCACACTACTAGTCTGTTTCCCTATCAGATGAGAACAATCTCACCCACCTTCCCACACTACTAGTCTGTTCCCTATCAGATGAGAACAATCTCACCCACCTTCCCACACTACTAGTCTGTTTCCCTATCAGATGAGAACAATCTCACCCACCTTCCCAACACTACTAGTCTGTTCCCTATCAGATGAGAACAATCTCACCCACCTTCCCAACACTACTAGTCTGTTCCCTATCAGATGAGAACAATCTCACCCACCTTCCCACACTACTAGTCTGTTCCCTATCAGATGAGAACAATCTCACCCACCTTCCCACACTACTAGTCTGTTCCCTATCAGATGAGAACAATCTCACCCACCTTCCCACACTACTAGTCTGTTCCCTATCAGATGAGAACAATCTCACCCACCTTCCCACACTACTAGTCTGTTCCCTATCAGATGAGAACAATCTCACCCACCTTCCCACACTACTAGTCTGTTCCCTATCAGATGAGAACAATCTCACCCACCTTCCCACGCTACTAGTCTCACCCACCTTCCAACACTACTAGTCTGTTCCCTATCAGATGAGAACAATCTCACCCACCTTCCCACACTACTAGTCTGTTCCCTATCAGATGAGAACAATCTCACCCACCTTCCAACACTACTAGTCTGTTCCCTATCAGATGAGAACAATCTCACCCACCTTCCCACACTACTAGTCTGTTCCCTATCAGATGAGAACAATCTCACCCACCTTCCCACGCTACTAGTCTCACCCACCTTCCAACACTACTAGTCTGTTCCCTATCAGATGAGAACAATCTCACCCACCTTCCCACACTACTAGTCTGTTCCCTATCAGATGAGAACAATCTCACCCACCTTCCCACACTACTAGTCTGTTCCCTATCAGATGAGAACAATCTCACCCACCTTCCCACACTACTAGTCTGTTCCCTATCAGATGAGAACAATCTCACCCACCTTCTACAGTTCCCTATCTTCCAACACTACTAGTCTGTTCCCTATCAGATGAGAACAATCTCACCCACCTTCCCACACTACTAGTCTGTTCCCTATCAGATGAGAACAATCTCACCCACCTTCCCACACTACTAGTCTGTTCCCTATCAGATGAGAACAATCTCACCCACCTTCCCACACTACTAGTCTGTTCCCTATCAGATGAGAACAATCTCACCCACCTTCCCACACTACTAGTCTGTTCCCTATCAGATGAGAACAATCTCACCCACCTTCCCACGCTACTAGTCTCACCCACCTTCCAACACTACTAGTCTGTTCCCTATCAGATGAGAACAATCTCACCCACCTTCCCACACTACTAGTCTGTTCCCTATCAGATGAGAACAATCTCACCCACCTTCCCACACTACTAGTCTGTTCCCTATCAGATGAGAACAATCTCACCCACCTTCCCACACTACTAGTCTGTTCCCTATCAGATGAGAACAATCTCACCCACCTTCCCACGCTACTAGTCTCACCCACCTTCCAACACTACTAGTCTGTTCCCTATCAGATGAGAACAATCTCACCCACCTTCCCAACACTACTAGTCTGTTCCCTATCAGATGAGAACAATCTCACCCACCTTCCCAACACTACTAGTCTGTTCCCTATCAGATGAGAACAATCTCACCCACCTTCCCACACTACTAGTCTGTTCCCTATCAGATGAGAACAATCTCACCCACCTTCCCACACTACTAGTCTGTTCCCTATCAGATGAGAACAATCTCACCCACCTTCCCACACTACTAGTCTGTTCCCTATCAGATGAGAACAATCTCACCCACCTTCCCAACACTACTAGTCTGTTCCCTATCAGATGAGAACAATCTCACCCACCTTCCCACACTACTAGTCTGTTCCCTATCAGATGAGAACAATCTCACCCACCTTCCCAAACTACTAGTCTGTTCCCTATCAGATGAGAACAATCTCACCCACCTTCCCACACTACTAGTCTGTTCCCTATCAGATGAGAACAATCTCACCCACCTTCCCACACTACTAGTCTGTTCCCTATCAGATGAGAACAATCTCACCCACCTTCCCACACTACTAGTCTGTTCCCTATCAGATGAGAACAATCTCACCCACCTTCCCACACTACTAGTCTGTTCCCTATCAGATGAGAACAATCTCACCCACCTTCCCACACTACTAGTCTGTTCCCTATCAGATGAGAACAATCTCACCCACCTTCCCACGCTACTAGTCTCACCCACCTTCCAACACTACTAGTCTGTTCCCTATCAGATGAGAACAATCTCACCCACCTTCCCACACTACTAGTCTGTTCCCTATCAGATGAGAACAATCTCACCCACCTTCCCACACTACTAGTCTGTTCCCTATCAGATGAGAACAATCTCACCCACCTTCCCACACTACTAGTCTGTTCCCTATCAGATGAGAACAATCTCACCCACCTTCCCACGCTACTAGTCTCACCCACCTTCCAACACTACTAGTCTGTTCCCTATCAGATGAGAACAATCTCACCCACCTTCCCACACTACTAGTCTGTTCCCTATCAGATGAGAACAATCTCACCCACCTTCCCACACTACTAGTCTGTTCCCTATCAGATGAGAACAATCTCACCCACCTTCCCACACTACTAGTCTGTTCCCTATCAGATGAGAACAATCTCACCCACCTTCCCACACTACTAGTCTGTTCCCTATCAGATGAGAACAATCTCACCCACCTTCCCACACTACTAGTCTGTTCCCTATCAGATGAGAACAATCTCACCCACCTTCCTTCCAACACTACTAGTCTGTTCCCTATCAGATGAGAACAATCTCACCCACCTTCCCACACTACTAGTCTGTTCCCTATCAGATGAGAACAATCTCACCCACCTTCCCACACTACTAGTCTGTTCCCTATCAGATGAGAACAATCTCACCCACCTTCCCACACTACTAGTCTGTTCCCTATCAGATGAGAACAATCTCACCCACCTTCCCACACTACTAGTCTGTTCCCTATCAGATGAGAACAATCTCACCCACCTTCCCACACTACTAGTCTGTTTCCCTATCAGATGAGAACAATCTCACCCACCTTCCCACACTACTAGTCTGTTCCCTATCAGATGAGAACAATCTCACCCACCTTCCCACGCTACTAGTCTCACCCACCTTCCAACACTACTAGTCTGTTCCCTATCAGATGAGAACAATCTCACCCACCTTCCCACACTACTAGTCTGTTCCCTATCAGATGAGAACAATCTCACCCACCTTCCCACACTACTAGTCTGTTCCCTATCAGATGAGAACAATCTCACCCACCTTCCCACACTACTAGTCTGTTCCCTATCAGATGAGAACAATCTCACCCACCTTCCCACGCTACTAGTCTCACCCACCTTCCAACACTACTAGTCTGTTCCCTATCAGATGAGAACAATCTCACCCACCTTCCTTCCAACACTACTAGTCTGTTCCCTATCAGATGAGAACAATCTCACCCACCTTCCCACACTACTAGTCTGTTCCCTATCAGATGAGAACAATCTCACCCACCTTCCCACACTACTAGTCTGTTCCCTATCAGATGAGAACAATCTCACCCACCTTCCCACACTACTAGTCTGTTCCCTATCAGATGAGAACAATCTCACCCACCTTCCCACACTACTAGTCTGTTCCCTATCAGATGAGAACAATCTCACCCACCTTCCCACACTACTAGTCTGTTCCCTATCAGATGAGAACAATCTCACCCACCTTCCCACACTACTAGTCTGTTCCCTATCAGATGAGAACAATCTCACCCACCTTCCCACACTACTAGTCTGTTCCCTATCAGATGAGAACAATCTCACCCACCTTCCCACACTACTAGTCTGTTCCCTATCAGATGAGAACAATCTCACCCACCTTCCCACACTACTAGTCTGTTCCCTATCAGATGAGAACAATCTCACCCACCTTCCCACGCTACTAGTCTCACCCACCTTCCAACACTACTAGTCTGTTCCCTATCAGATGAGAACAATCTCACCCACCTTCCCACACTACTAGTCTGTTCCCTATCAGATGAGAACAATCTCACCCACCTTCCCCACGCTACTAGTTCCCCACCTTCCAACACTACTAGTCTGTTCCCTATCAGATGAGAACAATCTCACCCACCTTCCCACACTACTAGTCTGTTCCTATCAGATGAGAACAATCTCACCCACCTTCCCACACTACTAGTCTGTTCCCTATCAGATGAGAACAATCTCACCCACCTTCCCACACTACTAGTCTGTTCCCTATCAGATGAGAACAATCTCACCCACCTTCCCACACTACTAGTCTGTTCCCTATCAGATGAGAACAATCTCACCCACCTTCCCACACTACTAGTCTGTTCCCTATCAGATGAGAACAATCTCACCCACCTTCCAACACTACTAGTCTGTTCCCTATCAGATGAGAACAATCTCACCCACCTTCCTACACTACTAGTCTGTTCCCTATCAGATGAGAACAATCTCACCCACCTTCCCAACACTACTAGTCTGTTCCCTATCAGATGAGAACAATCTCACCCACCTTCCCACACTACTAGTCTGTTCCCTATCAGATGAGAACAATCTCACCCACCTTCCCACACTACTAGTCTGTTCCCTATCAGATGAGAACAATCTCACCCACCTTCCCACACTACTAGTCTGTTCCCTATCAGATGAGAACAATCTCACCCACCTTCCCACACTACTAGTCTGTTCCCTATCAGATGAGAACAATCTCACCCACCTTCCCACACTACTAGTCTGTTCCCTATCAGATGAGAACAATCTCACCCACCTTCCCACGCTACTAGTCTCACCCACCTTCCAACACTACTAGTCTGTTCCCTATCAGATGAGAACAATCTCACCCACCTTCCCACACTACTAGTCTGTTCCCTATCAGATGAGAACAATCTCACCCACCTTCCCACACTACTAGTCTGTTCCCTATCAGATGAGAACAATCTCACCCACCTTCCCACACTACTAGTCTGTTCCCTATCAGATGAGAACAATCTCACCCACCTTCCCACGCTACTAGTCTCACCCACCTTCCAACACTACTAGTCTGTTCCCTATCAGATGAGAACAATCTCACCCACCTTCCCACACTACTAGTCTGTTCCCTATCAGATGAGAACAATCTCACCCACCTTCCCACACTACTAGTCTGTTCCCTATCAGATGAGAACAATCTCACCCACCTTCCCACACTACTAGTCTGTTTCCCTATCAGATGAGAACAATCTCACCCACCTTCCCACACTACTAGTCTGTTCCCTATCAGATGAGAACAATCTCACCCACCTTCCCACACTACTAGTCTGTTCCCTATCAGATGAGAACAATCTCACCCACCTTCCCAACACTACTAGTCTGTTCCCTATCAGATGAGAACAATCTCACCCACCTTCCCAACACTACTAGTCTGTTCCCTATCAGATGAGAACAATCTCACCCACCTTCCCACACTACTAGTCTGTTCCCTATCAGATGAGAACAATCTCACCCACCTTCCCACACTACTAGTCTGTTCCCTATCAGATGAGAACAATCTCACCCACCTTCCCACACTACTAGTCTGTTCCCTATCAGATGAGAACAATCTCACCCACCTTCCCACACTACTAGTCTGTTCCCTATCAGATGAGAACAATCTCACCCACCTTCCCACACTACTAGTCTGTTCCCTATCAGATGAGAACAATCTCACCCACCTTCCCACGCTACTAGTCTCACCCACCTTCCAACACTACTAGTCTGTTCCCTATCAGATGAGAACAATCTCACCCACCTTCCCACACTACTAGTCTGTTTCCCTATCAGATGAGAACAATCTCACCCACCTTCCCACACTACTAGTCTGTTCCCTATCAGATGAGAACAATCTCACCCACCTTCCCACACTACTAGTCTGTTCCCTATCAGATGAGAACAATCTCACCCACCTTCCCACGCTACTAGTCTCACCCACCTTCCAACACTACTAGTCTGTTCCCTATCAGATGAGAACAATCTCACCCACCTTCCCAACACTACTAGTCTGTTCCCTATCAGATGAGAACAATCTCACCCACCTTCCCACACTACTAGTCTGTTCCCTATCAGATGAGAACAATCTCACCCACCTTCCCACACTACTAGTCTGTTCCCTATCAGATGAGAACAATCTCACCCACCTTCCCACACTACTAGTCTGTTCCCTATCAGATGAGAACAATCTCACCCACCTTCCCACACTACTAGTCTGTTCCCTATCAGATGAGAACAATCTCACCCACCTTCCCACACTACTAGTCTGTTCCCTATCAGATGAGAACAATCTCACCCACCTTCCCAACACTACTAGTCTGTTCCCTATCAGATGAGAACAATCTCACCCACCTTCCCACACTACTAGTCTGTTCCCTATCAGATGAGAACAATCTCACCCACCTTCCCACACTACTAGTCTGTTCCCTATCAGATGAGAACAATCTCACCCACCTTCCCACACTACTAGTCTGTTCCCTATCAGATGAGAACAATCTCACCCACCTTCCCACACTACTAGTCTGTTCCCTATCAGATGAGAACAATCTCACCCACCTTCCCACACTACTAGTCTGTTCCCTATCAGATGAGAACAATCTCACCCACCTTCCCACACTACTAGTCTGTTCCCTATCAGATGAGAACAATCTCACCCACCTTCCCACGCTACTAGTCTCACCCACCTTCCAACACTACTAGTCTGTTCCCTATCAGATGAGAACAATCTCACCCACCTTCCCACACTACTAGTCTGTTCCCTATCAGATGAGAACAATCTCACCCACCTTCCCACACTACTAGTCTGTTTCCCTATCAGATGAGAACAATCTCACCCACCTTCCCACACTACTAGTCTGTTCCCTATCAGATGAGAACAATCTCACCCACCTTCCCACGCTACTAGTCTCACCCACCTTCCAACACTACTAGTCTGTTCCCTATCAGATGAGAACAATCTCACCCACCTTCCCACACTACTAGTCTGTTCCCTATCAGATGAGAACAATCTCACCCACCTTCCCACACTACTAGTCTGTTCCCTATCAGATGAGAACAATCTCACCCACCTTCCCACACTACTAGTCTGTTCCCTATCAGATGAGAACAATCTCACCCACCTTCCCACACTACTAGTCTGTTCCCTATCAGATGAGAACAATCTCACCCACCTTCCCACACTACTAGTCTGTTCCCTATCAGATGAGAACAATCTCACCCACCTTCCCAACACTACTAGTCTGTTTCCCTATCAGATGAGAACAATCTCACCCACCTTCCCACACTACTAGTCTGTTCCCTATCAGATGAGAACAATCTCACCCACCTTCCCACACTACTAGTCTGTTCCCTATCAGATGAGAACAATCTCACCCACCTTCCCACACTACTAGTCTGTTCCCTATCAGATGAGAACAATCTCACCCACCTTCCCACACTACTAGTCTGTTCCCTATCAGATGAGAACAATCTCACCCACCTTCCCACACTACTAGTCTGTTCCCTATCAGATGAGAACAATCTCACCCACCTTCCCACACTACTAGTCTGTTCCCTATCAGATGAGAACAATCTCACCCACCTTCCCACGCTACTAGTCTCACCCACCTTCCAACACTACTAGTCTGTTCCCTATCAGATGAGAACAATCTCACCCACCTTCCCACACTACTAGTCTGTTCCCTATCAGATGAGAACAATCTCACCCACCTTCCCACACTACTAGTCTGTTCCCTATCAGATGAGAACAATCTCACCCACCTTCCCACACTACTAGTCTGTTCCCTATCAGATGAGAACAATCTCACCCACCTTCCCACGCTACTAGTCTCACCCACCTTCCAACACTACTAGTCTGTTCCCTATCAGATGAGAACAATCTCACCCACCTTCCCAACACTACTAGTCTGTTCCCTATCAGATGAGAACAATCTCACCCACCTTCCCAACACTACTAGTCTGTTCCCTATCAGATGAGAACAATCTCACCCACCTTCCCTACACTACTAGTCTGTTCCCTATCAGATGAGAACAATCTCACCCACCTTCCCACACTACTAGTCTGTTCCCTATCAGATGAGAACAATCTCACCCACCTTCCCACACTACTAGTCTGTTCCCTATCAGATGAGAACAATCTCACCCACCTTCCCACACTACTAGTCTGTTCCCTATCAGATGAGAACAATCTCACCCACCTTCCCACACTACTAGTCTGTTCCCTATCAGATGAGAACAATCTCACCCACCTTCCCACACTACTAGTCTGTTCCCTATCAGATGAGAACAATCTCACCCACCTTCCCACGCTACTAGTCTCACCCACCTTCCAACACTACTAGTCTGTTCCCTATCAGATGAGAACAATCTCACCCACCTTCCCACACTACTAGTCTGTTCCCTATCAGATGAGAACAATCTCACCCACCTTCCCACACTACTAGTCTGTTTCCCTATCAGATGAGAACAATCTCACCCACCTTCCCACACTACTAGTCTGTTCCCTATCAGATGAGAACAATCTCACCCACCTTCCCACACTACTAGTCTGTTCCCTATCAGATGAGAACAATCTCACCCACCTTCCCACGCTACTAGTCTCACCCACCTTCCAACACTACTAGTCTGTTCCCTATCAGATGAGAACAATCTCACCCACCTTCCCACACTACTAGTCTGTTCCCTATCAGATGAGAACAATCTCACCCACCTTCCCACACTACTAGTCTGTTCCCTATCAGATGAGAACAATCTCACCCACCTTCCCACACTACTAGTCTGTTCCCTATCAGATGAGAACAATCTCACCCACCTTCCCACACTACTAGTCTGTTCCCTATCAGATGAGAACAATCTCAACCACCTTCCCACACTACTAGTCTGTTCCCTATCAGATGAGAACAATCTCACCCACCTCCCAACACTACTAGTCTGTTCCCTATCAGATGAGAACAATCTCACCCACCTTCCTTCACTACTAGTCTGTTCCCTATCAGATGAGAACAATCTCACCCACCTGCCTTCCAAAACTACTAGTCTGTTCCCTATCAGATGAGAACAATCTCACCCACCTTCCCACACTACTAGTCTGTTCCCTATCAGATGAGAACAATTTCACCCACCTTCCCACACTACTAGTCTGTTCCCTATCAGATGAGAACAATCTCACCCACCTTCCCACACTACTAGTCTGTTCCCTATCAGATGAGAACAATCTCACCCACCTTCCCACACTACTAGTCTGTTCCCTATCAGATGAGAACAATCTCACCCACCTTCCCACACTACTAGTCTGTTCCCTATCAGATGAGAACAATCTCACCCACCTTCCCACGCTACTAGTCTCACCCACCTTCCAACACTACTAGTCTGTTCCCTATCAGATGAGAACAATCTCACCCACCTTCCCACACTACTAGTCTGTTCCCTATCAGATGAGAACAATCTCACCCACCTTCCCACACTACTAGTCTGTTCCCTATCAGATGAGAACAATCTCACCCACCTTCCCACACTACTAGTCTGTTCCCTATCAGATGAGAACAATCTCACCCACCTTCCCACGCTACTAGTCTCACCCACCTTCCAACACTACTAGTCTGTTCCCTATCAGATGAGAACAATCTCACCCACCTTCCAACACTACTAGTCTGTTCCCTATCAGATGAGAACAATCTCACCCACCTTCCAACACTACTAGTCTGTTTCCCTATCAGATGAGAACAATCTCACCCACCTTCCCTACACTACTAGTCTGTTCCCTATCAGATGAGAACAATCTCACCCACCTTCCCACACTACTAGTCTGTTCCCTATCAGATGAGAACAATCTCACCCACCTTCCCACACTACTAGTCTGTTCCCTATCAGATGAGAACAATCTCACCCACCTTCCCACACTACTAGTCTGTTCCCTATCAGATGAGAACAATCTCACCCACCTTCCCACACTACTAGTCTGTTCCCTATCAGATGAGAACAATCTCACCCACCTTCCCACACTACTAGTCTGTTCCCTATCAGATGAGAACAATCTCACCCACCTTCCCACACTACTAGTCTGTTCCCTATCAGATGAGAACAATCTCACCCACCTTCCCACACTACTAGTCTGTTCCCTATCAGATGAGAACAATCTCACCCACCTTCCCACACTACTAGTCTGTTCCCTATCAGATGAGAACAATCTCACCCACCTTCCCACACTACTAGTCTGTTCCCTATCAGATGAGAACAATCTCACCCACCTTCCCACACTACTAGTCTGTTCCCTATCAGATGAGAACAATCTCAACCACCTTCCCACACTACTAGTCTGTTCCCTATCAGATGAGAACAATCTCACCCACCTTCCAACACTACTAGTCTGTTCCCTATCAGATGAGAACAATCTCACCCACCTTCCTACACTACTAGTCTGTTCCCTATCAGATGAGAACAATCTCACCCACCTTCCTACACTACTAGTCTGTTCCCTATCAGATGAGAACAATCTCACCCACCTTCCAACACTACTAGTCTGTTCCCTATCAGATGAGAACAATCCCACCCACCTTCCAACACTACTAGTCTGTTCCCTATCAGATGGCCAGCGGGAGATGTATACATCGCTGCTGCGTGCTTTGAATGGGGAGTTTTTTTTCTCGTCGTTTTGAGGATTTCAAAGTGTTGGAAAATGACATGCTGTTGGTTTTCGCTCCTTTCACCTTCAATGTGGATAACGCTCCCACTGACCTGCAACTTGAGCTTATCCATCTTCAGTCTGATGCAGTGATTGGAGAACTACATTTTTACACATTTAGCAGACGCTCTTATCCAGAGCGACTTACAGTAGTGAATGCATACATTTCATGCATTTATTATTATTTTATTTTTTTATTTTTTTGTACTGGTCCCCCGTGGGAAACGAACCGACAACCCTGGCGTTGCAAACACCATGCTCTACCAACTGAGCCATGTTCACTGACGAGGTTCTATGCATCTCTCGATGAACAAAACTTTTCTAAGATTAGGAGTCATGCTCAGAAGATTTTTGTACTGTTTGGGTCAATCTATGTATTGTGAACAGACATTTTCAGTGATGAAATGTAACAAGTCAAAGCACAGATCATCTCTTACTGACTCTCACCTCTCAGCAATCCTGCGCATAGCGACGTCAGAAACTATATCTGACTTTTCTGCTGTAGACAATGCCCATCAGAGGCTTCACTCCTCACACTGCTATCTACGATAGCCCTGTATGTCCGTATCCTCAGGGTTGTCTACGATAGCCCTGTATGTCGGTATCCTCAGGGTTGTCTACGATAGCCCTGTATGTCCGTATCCTCAGGGTTGTCTAAGATAGCCCTGTATGTCGGTATCCTCAGGGTTGTCTACGATAGCCCTGTATGTCGGTATCCTCAGGGTTGTCTACGATAGCCCTGTATGTCCATATCCTCAGGGTTGTCTACGATAGCCCTGTATGTCCGTATCCTCAGGGTTGTCTACGATAGCCCTGTAAGTCGGTATCCTCAGGGTTGTCTACGATAGCCCTGTATGTCTGTATCCTCAGGGTTGTCTACAATAGCCCTGCATGTCGTTATCCTCAGGGTTGTCTACGATAGCCCTGTATGTCGGTATCCTCAGGGTTGTCTACGATAGCCCTGCATGTAGGTATCCTCAGGGTTGTCTACGATAGCCCTGCATGTAGGTATCCTCAGGGTTGTCTACGATAGCCCTGTATGTCGGTATCCTCAGGGTTGTCTACGATAGCCCTGCATGTAGGTATCCTCAGGGTTGTCTACGATAGCCCGTATGTCGGTATCCTCAGGGTTGTCTACGATAGCCCTGCATGTACGTATCCTCAGGGTTGTCTACGATAGCCCTGCATGTACGTATCCTCAGGGTTGTCTACGATAGCCCTGTATGTCCGTATCCTCAGGGTTGTCTACGATAGCCCTGTATGTCGGTATCCTCAGGGTTGTCTATGATAGCCCTGTATGTCGGTATCCTCGGGGTTGTCAACGATAGCCCTGTATGCGGTAGCCCTGCGCGTGGTAGCCCTGATGAGGGAGGGCCTCGTCTGCTTGCTTGTGGGTAGAATAACAGTGCTCTAGGACTTTTACCTCCCCTAGTGGCGAGGGAAACATGTTGATGGAAGTTGGGCATCACGTGTCTTAATGATGTGGAATTCAAATCGTCGGAAAAGCAGCCTCCGGATGAAAGTTAGCTTGTTATCTTTCAAGTCCTGGGGTGGAATGTATACAATAGTCACGATAATAGCGAAAAACTCCCTCGGGAGGTGGAAGGGTCGATATTTGACTATCAGGCATTCCAAGAAGGGTGAACAATAGGTTGACACTTTCACTGCGCTCGAGTGTAGCACATCAGTCGTTGTTGATTAAGAGGCAAACCACCCCCTCCAATTTCCATGACTCCGCTGTCCTGTACGCCCGGTGGATGGAGAATCTATCGAGTTGGATAGCATGGGGGGAATCTTGTCCGAGAGAATCTTGTCTAAATCCCGTTGTTAGCAAATCCGTGATCAGAGGTCATCGATCATATTATCTAGTGACTGTACATTAGCCAGTAGAATGGAGGGATGATCAGAGGTCCTCCATCTTATTATCTAGTGACTGTACATTAGCCAGTAGAATGGAGGGATGATCAGATGTCCTCCATCTTATTATCTAGTGACTGTACATTAGCCAGTAGAATGGAGGGATGATCAGAGGTCCTCCATCTTATTATCTAGTGACTGTACATTAGCCAGTAGAATGGAGGGACGATCAGAGGTCCTCCATCTTATCTAGTGACTGTACATTAGCCAGTAGAATGGAGGGATGATCAGAGGTCCTCCATCTTATTATCTAGTGACTGTACATTAGCCAGTAGAATGGAGGGACGATCAGAGGTCCTCCATCTTATTATCCAGTGACTGTACATTAGCCAGTAGAATGGAGGGACGATCAGAGGTCCTCCATCTTATTATCTAGTGACTGTACATTAGCCAGTAGAATGGAAGGACGATCAGAGGTCCTCCATCTTATTATCTAGTGACTGTACATTAGCCAGTAGAATGGAGGGACGATCAGAGGTCCACCATCTTATTATCTAGTGACTGTACATTAGCCAGTAGAATGGAGGGACGATCAGAGGTCCTCCATCTTATTATCTAGTGACTGTACATTAGCCAGTAGAATGGAGGAACGATCAGAGGTCCTCCACCTTATCTAGTGACTGTACATTAGCCAATAGAATAGAGGGAAGAGGTGGCCAGGTTTTCCCTTCGCCTTAATCCCACCAGGACCCCCCGTCTCTTGCTGTAACACTGCCGTTTCCTCTTGGGTAGCCTGAAAATTGGGTTGGAATTATAAAAAGAGCTCAGGGCAGATGATTCGAAGTTGAAGCCGGAATTGAGGTAAGTAACTGCTGATCTGATGTCCTAAAGTTATTGTCGGCTGTAAGAAATGATAGCGGATATATTTCGTAAAAATATAGTAAAAATAAACAACAAAAGAATCACAAAACAGCAAAGTTGGGTCGGAGCATGCAAAACGGCGACCATCCATTTGTCTTCTGACAAATGAACAGTAAATTTCGGTGTTCCTCAAGGTTCCGTTTTAGGACCATTTTTGTTTACATGATATATTTTACATCTTGGTGATGTCATTCGGAAACATAATGTTAACTTTCACTGCTATGCGGACGATACACAGCTGTACATTTCGATGAAACATGGTGAAGCCCCAAAATTGCCCTCCCTGGCAGCCTGTGTTTCAGATATATGGAAGTAGATGGCAGAAATTGTTTTACTTTTAAACTCGGACAAAACAGAGATCCAAGTTCTAGGTCCTCGGTGTTACTCTGGACCCTGATCTCTCTTTTGACGAACATATCAAGAATATTTCTTTTTTCAATCTTTGTAACATTGCAAAAAATCTGAAACTTTCTGTCCGAAAATGATGCAGAAAAACTAATCCATGCTTTTGTCACTTCTAGATTAGACAACTGCAATGCTCTACTTTCCGGCTACCCAGATAAAACACGAAATAAACTTCAATTAGTGCTAAACATGGCTGCTGGAATCTTGACTAGAACCAAAAAATGTGATCATATTACTCCAGTGCTAGCCTCCCTACACTGGCTTCCTGTTAACCTCTTACATCTAGACGTTCCGCTAGCGGAACACCTGCTCCAATATCCAATGATAGGCGTGGCGCGAATTACAAATTCCTCAAAAATACAAAAACTTCAATTTTTCAAACATATGACTATTTCACAGCATTTTAAAGGCAAGACTCTCCTTTATCTAACCACACTGTCCGATTTCAAAAAGGCTTTACAGCGAAAGCAAAACATTAGATTATGTCAGCAGAGTACCAAGCCAGAAATAATCAGACACCCATTTTTCAAGCTAGCATATAATGTCACAAAAACCCAGAAGACAGCTAAATGCAGCACTAACCTTTGATGATCTTCATCAGATGACACACCTAGGACATTATGTTATACAATACATGCATGTTTTGTTCAATCAAGTTCATATTTATATCAAAAAACAGCTTTTTACATTAGCATGTGACGTTCAGAACTAGCATACCCCCCGCAAACTTCCGGGGAATTTGCTAACAATTTACTAAATTACTCACGATAAACGTTCACAAAAAGCATAACAATTATTTTAAGAATTATAGATACTGAACTCCTCTATGCACTCGATATGTCCGATTTTAAAATGGCTTTTTGGTGAAAGCACATTTTGCAATATTCTAAGTACATAGCCCAGGCATCACGGGCTAGCTATTTAGACACCCGGCAAGTTTAGCACTCACCAATATCAGATTTACTATTATAAAAGTTTGATTACCTTTTGTTGTCTTCGTCAGAATGCACTCCCAGGACTGCTACTTCAATAACAAATGTTGGTTTGGTCCAAAATAATCCATCGTTATATCCGAATAGCGGTGTTTTGTTCGTGCGTCCCAGACACTATCCGAATGGTAAAGAAGGGTCGTGCGCATGGCGCAATTCGTGACAAAAAAAATCTAAATATTCCATTACCGTACTTCGAAGCATGTCAACCGCTGTTTAAAATCCATTTTTATGCCATTTTTCTCGTAAAAAAGCGATAATATTCTGATCGAGAATCTCCTTTTCGGCAAACAGAGGAAAAATCACAAAGACGGGGGCAGCCAGGGCACGCGCCTAAGCCCACAGTCCCTTGATCGGCCACTTGAGAAAGGCGATAATGTGTTTCAGCCTGGGGCTGGGATGACGACATTCAGGTTTTTCCCGGGCTCTGAGCGCCTATGGACGACGTAGGAAGTGTCACGTTAGAGCAGAGATCCTTTGTAAAAGATAGAGATGGCAAAGAAGTTCAAGAAATGGTCAGACAGGCCACTTCCTGTAAAGGAATCTCTCAGGTTTTGACCTGCCATTTGAGTTCTGTTATACTCACAGACACCATTCAAACAGTTTTAGAAACTTTGGAGTGTTTTCTATCCAAAGCCAATAATTATATGCATATTCTAGTTACTGGGCAGGAGTAGTAACCAGATTAAATCGGGTACGTTTTTTATCCAGCCGTGAAAATACTGCCCCCTAGCCATAACAGGTTAAGGCAAGGGCTGATTTCAAGCTTTTACTGCTAACCTACAAAGCATTACATGGGCTTGCTCCTACCTATCTTTCCGATTTGGTCCTGCCGCACATACCTACACGTATACTACGGTCACAAGACGCAGGCCTCCTTACTGTCCCTAGAATTTCTAAGCAAACAGGTGGAGGCAGGGCTTTCTCCTATAGAGCTCAATTTTTATGGAATGGTCTATCCATGTGAGAGACCCAGACTCGGTCTCAACCTTTAAGTCTTTATTGAAGACTCATCTCTTCAGTAGGTTCTATGATTGAGTGTAGTCTGTCCCAGGTGTGTAAAGGTGAACGGAAAGGCACTGGAGCGACGAACCGCCCTTGCTGTCTCTGCCTGGCCAGGAGGGGTGCGTCACTTGAGTGGGTTGAGTCACTGACATGATCTTCCTGTCTGGGTTAGTGCCCCCCCTTGGGTTGTGCCGTGGGGGAGATCTTCATGGGCTATACTCCGCCTTGTCTCAGGATGGTAAGTTAGTGGTTGAAGATATCCCTCTAGTGGTGTGGGGGCTGTGCTTTGGCAAAGTGGGTGGGGTTATATCCTGCCTGTTTAGCCCTGTCCGGGGGTATCAGTGTCTCCCGACCCCTCCTGTCTCAGCCTCCAGTATTTATGGTGCAATAGTTTGTGTCGGGGGGCTAGGGTCAGTCTGTTATATCTGGAGTATTTCTCCTGTCTCATCCGGTGTCCTGTGTGAATTTAACCTCTTACATCTAGACGTTCCGCTAGCGGAACACCTGCTCCAATATCCAATGATGGGCGTGGCGCGAAATACAAACTCCTCTAAAATCCGAAAACTTCAATTTTTCAAACATATGACTATTTTACAGCATTTTAAAGACAAGACTCTCGTTAATCTAACCACACTGTCCAATTTCAAAAAGGCTTTACAGCGAAAGCAAAACATTAGATTATGTCAGCAGAGTACCCAGCCAGAAATAATCAGACACCCATTTTTCAAGCTAGCATATAATGTCACAAAAAACAAAACCACAGCAAAATGCAGCACTAACCTTTGATGATCTTCATCAGATGACAACCCTAGGACATTATGTTATACAATACATGCATGTTTTGTTCAATCAAGTTCATATTTATATCAAACACCAGCTTTTTTACATTAGCATGTGATGTTGAGAACTAGCATACCCCCCGCAAACATCCGGTGAATTTACTAAATTACTCACGATAAACGTTCACAAAAAACATAACAATTATTTTAAGAATTTCAGATACAGAACTCCTCTATGCACTCGATATGTCCGATTTTAAAATAGCTTTTCGGTGAAAGCACATTTTGCAATATTCTCAGTAGATAGCCCAGCCATCACGGCTAGCCATTTAGACACCGACCAAGTTTAGCCCTGACCAAACTCCGATTTACTATTACAAAAGTTTGATTACCTTTGTTGTCTTCGTCAGAATGCACTCCCAGGACTGCTACTTCAATAACAAATGTTGGTTTGGTCCAAAATAATCCATCGTTATATCCAAATAGCGGCGTTTTGTTTGTGCGTTCAAGACACTATCCGAAGTGTAAATAAGGGTCACGAGCATGGCGCAATTCGTGACAAAAGATTTCTAAATATTCTATTACCGTACTTCGAAGCATGTCAACCGCTGTTTAAAATACATTTTTATGCAATTTTTCTCATAAAAAAGCGATAATATTCCGACCGGGAATCTGCGTTTAGGTAAACAGACGAAAGAAAACAAAGCATTCTGTCGACGCGGGCACGCGCCTGAGTCTCACAGTACTGTGAGCAGCCACTACCCAAACGCGCTACTTTGTTTCAACCAGAGCCTGCAAAGCCACGATTCAGCTTTTTGCCGCCTTCTGAGAGCCCATGGGAGCCGTAGGAAGTGTCACGTAACAGCAGAGATCCTCTGTAATGGATAGAGATAATGAAGAAGGGCAAGAAATTGTCAGACAGGCCACTTCCTGCATGGAATCTTCTCAGGTTTTGGCCTGCCAAATGAGTTCTGTTATACTCACAGACACCATTCAAACAGTTTTAGAAACTTTGGAGTGTTTTCTATCCAAAGCCAATAATTATATGCATATTCTAGTTTCTGGGCAGGAGTAATAATCAGATTAAATCGGGTATGTTTTTTATCCGGCTGTGAAAATACTGCCCCCTATCCATAACAGGTTAAGCATGCTCCCTCTAATTTTCTCTTTCGCTCTCTTTCTCTCTCTCTTTCACTCTCTCTTCTCTCAGAGGACCTGAGCCCTAGGACCATGCCTCAGGACTAACTGGCCTGATGACTCCTTGCTGCCCTCAGTCCACCTGGTCATGCTGCTGCTCCAGTTTCAACTGTTCTGCCTGTGGCAATGGAACCCTGACCTGTTCACCGGACGTGCTACCTTGTCCCGAACCTGCTGTTTTGGATCCTCTTTCTACCGCACCTGCGATCTGAATAATCGGCTATGAAAAGCCAACTGATCTGTTGCAACCTCTACAACCACTCTGATTATTATTATTTGACCCTGCTGGTCATCTACGAACGTTTGAACATGTTGGCCATGTTCTGTTATAATCTCCACCTGGCACAGCCAGAAGAGGACTGGCCACCCCTCATAGCCTGGTTTCTCTCTAGGTTTCTTCCTAGGTTATTTTTTCCCCAGGGAGTTTTTCCTAGCCACCGTGCTTCTATATCTGGATTGCTTGCTGTTTGGGGTTTTAGGCTGGGTTTCTGTACAGCACAATGTTGTTTTATTTATTATTTATTTTTTTATTTTACCTTTTTATTTATACAGGTTTATTCTCATTGAGATAAATATCTATTTTCCAAGCGAGACCTGATCCAATAGCAGCAAGGGGAACAACGTTTCAGACAAAGCAAATTACATTACACTCACATAACATTAAACACAACTATAAACACACATACAGTACAACAAAAACATATTACATTTAAAAACACAAACATCTTGACTAAAAACAATTACACTCTTCTATGATATTTACATTGATCAAGTGTTTAAACTCCACCAATGAAACTAGATCATCACATTTTTAAATGTTCAGGAGAGAATTCCAGGACCACGGAGCTGAGTAACTAAAACTATTTCTACCATGACCTGCTCTAATTCTTGGTACTGTTAAAAGCAAATCAGAATGGGACCGTAATTGATACTTATTTACTGACCTAACTAAAAAAGAACAGAGATGAAATGGCATTTTACCCAATATGGCCTTATAAATCAGTGTATACCAGTGTTTAAGCCTACGCAAGGTCAATGACGACCAGCCAACAGCGCTGTAGAGATCATAATGATGTGTTAGACGTTTCTGATTTGTAATGAACCTGAGGGCTGCATGATACACTGAATCAAGTGCTCTCAGGGTAGTGGTTGAAGCCTGCATATATAAGCCTCCAGTATTTATGCTGCAGTAGTTTATGTGTCGGGGGGCTAGGGTCAGTCTGTTACATCTGGAGTATTTCTCTTGTCTTATCCGGTGTCCTGTGTGTATTTAAATATGCTCTCTCTAATTCTCTCTTTCTCTCTTTCTGTCTTTCTCTCGGAGGACCTGAGCCCTAGGACCATGCCTCAGGACTACCTGGTATGATGACTCCTTGCTGTCCCCAGTCCACCTGGCCGTGCTGCTGCTCCAGTTTCAACTGTTCTGCCTGCGGCTATGGAACCCTGACCTGTTCACCGGACGTGCTTGTTGCACCCTCGACAACTACTATGATTATTATTATTTGACCATGCTGGTCATTTATGAACATTTTAACATTTTAACATTTTGACCATGTTCTGTTATAATATCCACCCTGCACAGCCAGAAGAGGACTGGCCACCCCTCATAGCCTGGTTCCTCTCTAGGTTTCTTCCTAGGTTTTGGCCTTTCTAGGGAGTTTTTCCTAGGGAGTTTTTCCTAGCCACCGTGCTTCTTTCACATGCTTTGCTTGCTGTTTGGGGTTTTAGGCTGGGTTTCTGTACAGCACTTTGAGAATATCAGCTGATGTACGAAGGGCTATATAAAAATAAATTTGATTTGATTTGATTTGATATATATATAACATCACTAAAATCTAAAACCGACAGTAATGTACATCGTACCAGCCCCTTCCTGGCCTCAAAAGAAAAACAAGCTTTATGCCGGTAATAAAATCCTATTTTCAGCTTGAGCTTCCTTATCAAGTTCTCTACATGCACAGTGAAGCTCAGCTTATCATCAACCCACACACCCAAATATTTGTACACTTTAACTTGCTCTATATTATGTCCAGCAATGACATGATTTGTAACATGCCTGGCATTTGAAAATACCACGCATTTTGTTTTACCCGAATTTAGAATCAGCTTTAAATCATACAGATTCTGTTTGTATGATGTTAAATGCTCTTTGGGCATTTTCAAAAGCTAAAGATAAACTACTACCACTTGAATAAAGAACAGTATCATCTGTATACAAATGAACATCCACTGTTTCAATAAGATCCCCAATGTTGTTGATATACAAAATGAACAACAGTGGGCCCAAAATAGAACCTTGCGGAACACCTGAGCACACCTCTATGGACTCAGATTTGCAACCATCCGCCATTTACACATTGTGTACGATTTGATAGGTAATTTATAAACCAATCTAGAGCATGACCAGTAATTCCACAACATTTGAACCTCTGCACTAACACAGCATGGTCCACGGTGTCAAAAGCCTTCGACAAATCAATAAAAACAGACAGCACAATGTAGCTTATTATCAAGAGCACAGTGGATGTCATTTAAACCCTTCCATGTTGCTGAAACAGTGCTGTGGCCAGACCTAAAACCTGATTGCATTCCATTTAAGATGTTGTTTTCTTGGAAGTAGGTCTTTAGCTGCCTACTAACTAAGAACTCCAGTACCTTTTGACAGTACAGACAATTTTGAAATGGGTCGATAGTTGTCAAGTAGCGAGGGATCTCCACCTTTTCAGGAGAGGCAGTACAAAAGCAGATTTCCATAACTTGGGGATTTCCTTAACATCAAGTGTAAGGTTAAAAATACATGTTAAGGGGGGAGCAATGATGTCAGCGGCTAGGTGTAGGAGGCAGGGGTCTAGTTCATCAGGGCCAGGGGATCAAAAAAATAATCAGTTTCTTTCAGGGCTTTACACACTTCCGAAACAGAGAAGGATGAGAAGGAGAACCTGGTGAAGGAGTGCACAGGGGTGTCAGGTAAATTTATAGGGAGCTCAATTATACCTTTGACCTTTTTCAAATAAACTGCCTGCATCTAAAAAATGCTGGTTCAAGGCTTTTAGAATGGAGGTTCTCTTTCGGAATGGAGGTTCTCTCTCAGAATGGAGGTTCTCTCTCAGAATGGAGGTTCTCTTTCAGAATGGAGTTTCTCTCTCAGAATGGAGGTGCTCTTTCAGAATGGAGGTTCTCTCTCAGAATGGAGGTGCTCTTTCAGAATGGAGGTTCTCTTTCAGAATGGAGATTCTCTCTCAGAATGGAGGTTCTCTCTCAGAATGGAGGTTCTCTCTCAGAATGGAGGTTCTCTCTCAGAATGGAGGTTCTCTTTCAGAATGGAGGTTCTCTCTCAGAATGGAGGTGCTCTCTCAGAATGGAGGTTCTCTCTCAGAATGGAGGTTCTCTCTCAGAATGGAGATTCTCTTTCAGAATGGAGGTTCTCTCAGTTACAATCTGAGTGTCGACCAACAATAGTTTAGGAAGCTGTGTATCTTTTCTGCACTCCAAACCTTTCACTACTTGCCAAAATTTGGATGGATTATTTAAATTATGTGAAGTAGATTTCAGGTCTGCTTTCAATTTACGGATCATAGCCACACCCATATTTCAAAGACGTTTAAAAGCCATCCAATCATCTGCCAATCATTTGTGACATCAGCTGATGTAAAAAGGGCTTTATAAATAAATACATTTGATTGTTTGATTGATCCAGTATGGCGTCATTTGAACAGATTAGAAATAATTAGTAGGACAAGCGTTAATCATCATTGTGATGTCTCCAGATTGAGTTTAGATGCAGTATAACTTTAGCTAGCTAAGATTGAGGGTAGAGCACCAAATTGTTAGCTAGCTAACGTTAGCATTGCTAGCTATTTCTGACAAACATTGCTAGCTGATGGCATCATTGCCATCTCTCTAAAGTAAACTGGACGACTTCATAATGATGGCAAAGTTGTTTTCCATTTAATTATTTGTCTACTTTAGCAATGTCATCGTATTTCCAGGCCACTATAGTGTACATTTGACAAAACAGTCATTAGCCAGCGTTCAGAAAGACTCTCCAGTTGTCATTACAATAACAGGCCACCAGGGGCGATAGTTGTGCTCTCTCTTTTCACTGTTCTCATGTGTAAACCCTTCTAATAAGCACAGTGACTGTAGGGAAAGTCAACCTCTAGTTGATTAAAACCACATTAAACCCTAGAGAATAAATCACAGAAACACATGTTCATATGACTCCTATTAGAATACCAATTAACTCTGATTGGACTAATGTTTAGAACCTCTTGTAATGGGGCTGGCTTATTGGCTTGGCTACAGTGTATTGTTAGATATAGAAGTATGAATGAGTCCCAAATGGGCCCCTTGTTCCCTAAATAGTGCACAACCAGCAGTGCTCTATGTAGAGAAAATGGTACCATTTGAAACACACCCTATAACTAGGCCTGCCTAATGGCTATTTGAAATACCTTGAGGGGAGTATTAAGTATTAAAAAGGTATTTTACAATGACTGAAGAGTGCTGTTTCAAAGAGCATTACATACAGCATTACACATCCTCTCTAGGTTTCTTCCTAGGTTTTGGCCTTTCTAGGGAGTTTTTCCTAGCCACCGTGCTGCTTCTACACCGGCATTGCTTGCAGTTTGGGGTTTTAGGCTGGGTTTCTGTACAGCACTTTGAGATATCAGCTGATGTAAGGGCTATATAAATAAAAAATAAAACATGTTTTTGTTGATATCAATCAGGAGGATACTGAAGGCAATGTTGTAAAAATGGGATTTATAATAAGTGTGAACCACATCATATGTGATTTGTTTCTACTGGCTCTGCCTAAGACCCAGGCTTTGTGACACAGGAAGTAGAGCACTTACCTCTGCTCTGCAGGATCATTGAATCAGCTGCTCTCACTCTCTTTCTCTCTCTCTCTCTGCATTGGTCGGCTACGTTCGTGGCAGCGATGGGATATTCTCCCTGGTTATCATAGCTTCTTTCCAATAACGCAGCAGTTCTATCCACATTCCCTTCTCCACACAGCTCTTTAAAAATATCTCTAATTGACAACAGGAGCATTATTTGTTTGTAGTTAGCAGACAGTCTGTTAGAAATGAAGACAGAATACAGTCTGTTAGTAATGAAGACAGAATACATTCTGTTAGTAATGAAGACAGAATACAGTCTGTTAGTAATGAAGACAGAATACAGTCTGTTAGTAATGAATGGAGAATACAGTCTGTTAGTAATGAAGAATGCAGTCTGTTAGTAATGAAGAATACAGTCTGTTAGTAATGAAGACAGAATACAGTCTGTTAGTAATGAAGAGAGAATACAGTCTGTTAGTAATGAAGACAGAATACAGTCTGTTAGTAATGAAGACAGAATACAGTCTGTTAGTAATGAATAGAGAATACAGTCTGTTAGTAATGAATAATACAGTCTGTTAGTAATGAAGACAGAATACAGTCTGTTAGTAATGAAGAGAGAATACAGTCTGTTAGTAATGAAGAATACAGTCTGTTAGTAATGAAGACAGAATACAGTCTGTTAGTAATGAAGACAGAATACAGTCTTTTAGTAATGAAGACAGAATACAGTCTGTTAGTAATGAATAGAGAATACAGTCTGTTAGTAATGAATAATACAGTCTGTTAGTAATGAAGAGAGAATACAGTCTGTTAGTAATGAAGAATACAGTCTGTTAGTAATGAAGAATACAGTCTGTTAGTAATGAAGACAGAATACAGTCTGTTAGTAATGAAGACAGAATACAGTCTGTTAGTAATGAAGACAGAATACAGTCTGTTAGTAATGAATAGAGAATACAGTCTGTTAGTAATGAAGACAGAATACAGTCTGTATTAGAAACTAGTTTTAATTAAGCTGTAATAGAAATGTTTTCTTTTCTTTATAATTCATAAAGGCTGGCACCGTTGTGGCTCATTCTCTGCTCTGGCATTTGACTGCAGTTAGCCTCAGTGCTCAGCTAATGCTAGTGTGTGTCCCAAATGGCACCCTATTCCTTGTTAATAGGTTGCACCTCCGTCACTCTGTAAAGTCATGCCATTGTTATGAATGTTCTCAAGCCGTTCTCTATCCGCAGTCATTAAAAAAACAAAAAACAGTTTTCCTCAAAAATGAATTGTTTTTTTTGTCGGAGCTCATCTTAATGTAATATGAATAAAATGCCTATGAAATATATAGTTTAATCTACTGTAATAGTCTGACTACATTATGTCTCTGATTATTATACCGTAATTTCAGGGAGATGTTAATGTTGCCCTATAAGTCTGTTACCGTTGGTCCAGTCACAACCCTACAGTCGAAGGTGTAACGGACCGTCCTCATGAAACACAATGAGAGACGTGGTGCTGGCACCAGAGCAGTTCAGTCTCAGACATTAACATTTCCTTTATTTAACTAGGCAAGTTCAGTTAAGAACAAATTCTTATTCAACAATGACAGCCTACCGGGGAACAGTGGGTTAACTGCCTTGTTCAGAGGCAGAACGACAGATTTTTACCTTGTCGGCTCGGGGATTCGATCCAGCAACCTTTCGGTTACTAGCCCAACGCTCGAACCACTAGGATACCTGCCGTCCCTGTTTGCAGATTTGAAGGGTCTGGATTGGTATCGACAGTGTAGTGGTCAGGATCCTTTCTAGGATTTGAAGACATTGGGGGCTTGGCACGAAGCCAGTAGGGGGGTCAGGGGCATCCTCCCCCAGAAAATCCTGACCTGTCCGATAAGCCAAACTGATTAAAGAATCCCACAGTATCCAAATAACCTCTCTCTCACAAACACACACACACACACACACACACACACACACACACACACACACACACACACACACACACACACACACACACACTGTGCAGTAAATAGAATCCATAGAGCAGCTTTAAGTGATACAGTCAGTTGTGTGCTCACTAGTTAGCATCTAAATTTGAAATATTTTTGAGTGTATTGTGGTTGATTGGTGACAATGACACGAACATACATTCAGCAAGCATTCTAATATATTTACAACCCAAAGGTAATGTGAAACGCACTCAGAAGTTATGACATAAGCAATATATTTAGACTAAGCTTTGTCTGGGCTTGATAGCCTGCAATTTGTTTATCTAGCTGGCTAACTCGGTGGAGTATTGCATCATGGGAGACAAAATACACCCTGGGAATCGTAGTACGCTGTAGACGAGGGCAATACGGAAGCTTCATAATGACAATGAGGAATCGTGCAACATGACTAACAAAAACTATAAACATAAAAATGTGTATTAAATCTTACAATAGTGCATATATACTAACAGCATAATAGCTGGTTATAAAGTGGCGGAATTCTGGGTCATCCTCTTCCCTACCGGTTGCCCCTGGCTACTGCTGTTCTAAGTGCTCCACTGGTCTGCTGTTCTCATCTGTCCTCCTCCTTGGCCCATCTGAAAGGAAACAAGGTAGAGGCTCAACGTGTCATTTGTTAGTTTTAAACTTGCTGCTATACTGACATGACCAGAGAAACTCAACTGTAAAGACAAATTCAAGTGTCCGAATAACAGCACAACACAACTCCAAACATGACAGATCAGAAGCTACAAAGCCTCTAGGCTATTTAAATGTAGAGACGTGAATGGAATGAGTTATACGACCTCTATGATTCATTTAGTCTGTTCTACTAGCTAATGTGATATTTTTAGATTATATAAGAGGACACATACCTTAAAGCTCCAATGCAGCCATTTTTTTTATCTCTAGCAAATCATTTCTGAATAACAATGAAGTACCTTACTGTGATTGTTTACAATTAAAATGGTAAAAAAATTAAAAATTGCTTCTTAGCAAAGAGCAATTTCTCAAGGAAGAATTGTGATAGGACTGTCTGGGAGTAATCTGAGTGGGGAGGGGAAACTGAAAATTAGCTGTTATTGGTAGAGAGGTTTGGAACTCTCCTACTTACTGGTCTATTTACACCAAGCAGGCCAAAAGTCCATCCTACCGATGGCTGATGAGAATTTCAGGCGGTGTTTTCAAACAGCTCTTACACTAAAAGGGCATTATCATACATTTCACAATTTTACAACCTCCACTGGCCCTTTAAGAGCCTATGTATTTTCAAGGGTTTGTTCACCTACAATCTAACCACAAAGCTGAGCATCTTTTCCCCTCCCTTTCTGGCTGCCCTTCCCCTAAGTTCCAGTTTGTTTATTTGTCATACACACATGATATACACAGAGTACACGGTACAATGAAATGCAAACTTGCAGGTCAACCTCTTGTCAATGCAACAACAATAGAACAAGTCAGTAGCTAGGTGAACAAAACAAAAACAAGTTAGTAGCTAGGTGAATAAAACAAGAACAAGTCAGTCGCTAGGTGAACAAAACAAGAACAAGTCAGTAGCTAGGTGAACAAAACAAGAACAAGTCAGTAGCTAGGTGAACAAAACAAGAACAAGTTAGTAGCTAGGTGAATAAAACAAGAACAAGTCAGTCGCTAGGTGAACAAAACAAGAACAAGTCAGTAGCTAGGTGAACAAAACAAGAACAAGTCAGTAGCTAGGTGAACAAAACAAGAACAAGTCAGTCGCTAGGTGAACAAAACAAGAACAAGTTAGTAGCTAGGTGAATAAAACAAGAACAAGTCAGTCACTAGGTGAACAAAACAAGAACAAGTCCGTAGCTAGGTGAACAAAACAAGAACAAGTCAGTAGCTAGGTGAACAAAACAAGAACAAGTCAGTCGCTAGGTGAACAAAACAAGAACAAGTCAGTAGCTAGGTGAACAAAACAAGAACAAGTCAGTAGCTAGGTGAATAAAACAAGAACAAGTCAGTCGCTAGGTGAACAAAACAAGAAGAAGTTAGTAGCTAGGTGAATAAAACAAGAACAAGTCAGTCGCTAGGTGAACAAAACAAGAACAAGTCAGTAGCTAGGTGAACAAAACAAGAACAAGTCAGTAGCTAGGTGAACAAAACAAGAACAAGTCAGTAGCTAGGTGAACAAAACAAGAACAAGTCAGTAGCTAGGTGAACAAAACAAGAACAAGTCAGTAGCTAGGTGAACAAAACAAGAACAAGTCAGTAGCTAGGTGAACAAAACAAGAACAAGTCAGTCGCTAGGTGAACAAAACAAGAACAAGTCAGTAGCTAGGTGAACAAAACAAGAACAAGTCAGTAGCTAGGTGAATAAAACAAGAACAAGTCACTAGCTAGGTGAACAAAACAAGAACAAGTCAGTAGCTAGTTGAACAAAACAAGAACAAGTCAGTCGCTAGGTGAATAAAACAAGAACAAGTCAGTAGCTAGGTGAACAAAACAAGTAATACAAATAAAAGCTCAATTAAATAATGTGACCAATTTAATAATGGCCAGTTACATAGTCTATATGGATAGACATGAGCCAAGCATGTTTACCTGTAGAATGGAATAGGTTACTAGACCTCTGTGATTCATTTCAGTTAGTCAGTTCTACCACCTCAACATTGCCCATTCTAAACAGGGTTAAATATCTAGTTGTAGTAAAGTTCAGCTTTCAGTCCACAGGGGGCACTGTGTCACTGTCAAGATATGTGCTTCAGTCAACAACAACAAAAACTGATCTCATCTCTTCGGTCTCCGCTAGCTAGCCAGCCAGTAGCTATCGAAGTTGCAAGCCAGGCAAGCTAGCTACAGAAACGAAACCCATCAAATACACTCGCTGGAAATAAACACTTTTCCTAATATCAACATCCTTAGCTTTCCCATTCACTAAATATACTGTTAATAACTCTGACACACAATAGCTTAATCCATTCTGAATTCAGGCTGTAACACAATACAATGTAGAATGAATACTTTTGAATACTTTATGAAGGCACTGTACCGCCTTCCTAGTTCCAGTACTATGATGGGGTCTAAAACCAGACTGGAGTGTTTCACCACTTGTCTTCAGGAAGGTAGTGAGTTGCTGAACAATGTTTGAGAGGAATAGTTTGAGTCAAAAATGATTATCAAAATGTCACGTAAGACTAAACGAAACACTGCCTTTATTTTAAGTTCCCTGTGGGAAAAATGAATGGTGGAAAAATGATTGGAACCTTTTACCTGTTTGACCGCTATGCTTTATGGGTATTATGACACCTCCACTGTGGGGCTCTATTAGAGATTCGATATAGGCCAAAAGATTCTGTTTTTTTCAGAGTCAAGGTTTGGCTTTTTCATTAGAGGCTTTATTATTGCCACTTTTAGTGAGTTTGGTACACATCCGGTGGATAGAGAGCCGTTTATTATGTTCAACATAGGAGGGCCAAGCACAGGAAGCAGCTTTCTCATTAGGTCAGTTGGAATACGGTCCAGTAGGCAGCTGGAAGGTTTAGAGGCCATTACTGTACAAGACAGTACAGTACTTCA
Organism: Salmo salar; assembly: GCF_905237065.1. Taxonomy (NCBI): domain Eukaryota; kingdom Metazoa; phylum Chordata; class Actinopteri; order Salmoniformes; family Salmonidae; genus Salmo; species Salmo salar. Next base: position 53,578,967 of record NC_059455.1, on the reverse strand, counting down.
ACCGGACCCTAGAGAACAACGTCCTCAACCGCAGCCCCCACACTTCACACAGGAGCATCAGATCAATGCACACCCCGCCCAGACCAGTGAGACACTCTCCCAGACCTGCTGGACCCCCCCCCCCCGGACCTACACATAGAGGACCCCCCCGGACCTACACATAGAGGACCCCCCCCTGGACCTACACATAGAGGACCCCCCTGGACCTACACATAGAGGACCCCCCACCCCTGGACCTACACATAGAGGACCCACGCCGAGAGGACCAACATCTAGACCACAACACCACCAGCCACACACCCACCCTCACTCCAACCAATCAATATCCCCCCAAAACCAACCATTCCCACACCCCATATAGGCCCCCTCAGATCAGACCGATGCCCCTCCTGCCCACCTCATGCCCTCCACTCCCACAAAGAGGGCCTCAACATGAAAGGCACACATTTCGCCCAGGCTGTGAGCAGGCAAACAGGCCCAACCCCCACTCTTACACTAGCCCAAGCCAATGGTATGTACCAGATGCTCAGCAGGCTCTCAGCAGGCTCTGCTCACTCTTACTGGTCTGAGGCCAAACCACATGACTAACAAAATTGACATTTTATGGAACCCAAAACCTTCACTATCTCATCCTAGAATATCCAAGGCCTGAGGTCATCTGGCTTTGGCCTAAAGAGCAGGAACCTGGACTTCAGAAATACAGACATTGTCATCCTACAAGAAACATGGTATAGAGGAGATGGACCCACTGGTTGTCCTCTAGGTTACAGAGAGCTGTTAGTCCCAACCACCACACTACCAGGTGTGAAACAGGGAAGGGACTCAGGGGATATGCTAATTTGGTATAGAGCAGACCTAACCCACTCTATTAAATTAATCAAAACAGGAACATTTTATATCTGGCTAGAAATTCAAAAGGAAATGATCTCAACAGAGAAAAATGTCCTCCTGTGTGCTACCTATATCCCCCCACTAGAATCCCCATACTTTAATGAAGACAGCTTCTCCATCCTATCTATATCCCCCCACTAGAATCCCCATACTTTAATGAAGACAGCTTCTCCATCCTACCTATATCCCCCTACTAGAATCTCCATACTTTAATGATGACAGCTTCTCCATCCTACCTATATCCCCCCACTAGAATCCCCATACTTTAATGAAGACAGCTTCTCCATCCTACCTATATCGCCCTACTAGAATCCCCATACTTTAATGAAGACAGCTTCTCCATCCTGGAGGGGGAAATCAATCATTTCCAGGCCCAGGGACATGTACTAGTCTGTGTCGACCTAAATGCCAGAACCGGACAAGAACCTGACACCCTCAGCACAAACACCTACCTGGAGGTGACAGCATTCCCTCCCCCATAGGCACAACTACGACAACATAACCAATAAAAACGGGTCACAACCCCTGCAGCTCTGTTGTACGCTGGGTATGTACAGTGAGGGAAAAAAGTATTTGATCCGCTGCTGATTTTGTACGTTTGCTCACTGACAAAGAAATGATCAGTCTATAATTTTAATGGTAGGTTTATTTGAACAGTGAGAGACAGAATAACAACAAAAAATCCAGAAAAACGCATGTCAAAAATGTTATAAATTGATTTGCATTTTAATGAGGGAAATAAGTATTTGACCCCTCTGCAAAACATGACTTGGTACTTGGTGGCAAAACCCTTGTTGGCAATCACAGATGTCAGACGTTTCTTGTAGTTGGCCACCAGGTTTGCACACATCTCAGGAGGGAATTTGTCCCACTCCTCTTTGCAGATCTTCTGCAAGTCATTAAGGTTTCGAGGCTGACGTTTAGCAACTCGAACCTTCAGCTCCCTCCACAGATTTTCTATGCGATTAAGGTCTGGAGACTGGCTAGGCCACTCCAGGACCTTAATGTGCTTCTTCTTGAGCCACTCCTTTGTTGCCTTGGCCGTGTGTTTTGGGTCATTGTCATGCTAGAATACCCATCCACGACCCATTTTCAATGCCCTGGCTGGGGGAAGGAGGTTCTCACCCAAGATTTGATGGTACATGGCCATGTCCATCGTCCCTTTGATGCGGTGAAGTAGACCTGTCCCCTTAGCAGATAAACACCCCCAAAGCATAATGTTTCCACCTCCATGTTTGACGGTAGGGATGGTGTTCTTCGGGTCATAGGCAGCATTCCTCCTCCTCCAAACACGGCGAGTTGAGTTGATGCCAAAGAACTCCATTTTGGTCTCATCTGACCACAACACTTTCACCCAGTTGTCCTCTGAATCATTCAGATGTTCATTGGCAAACTTCAGACGGGCATGTATATGTGCTTTCTTGAGCAGGGGGGCCTTGCGGGCGCTGCAAGATTTCAGTGTGTTACCAATAGTGTGTTACCAATTGTTTTCTTGGTGACTATGGTCCCAGCTGCCTTGAGATCATTGACAAGATCCTCCTGTGTAGTTCTGGGCTGATTCCTCACCGTTCTCATGATCATTGCAACTCCACGAGGTGAGATCTTGCATGGAGCCCCAGGCCGAGTTAGATTGACAGTTCTTTTGTGTTTCTTTCATTTGCGAATAACTGCACCAACTGTTGTCACCTTCTCACCAAGCTGCTTGGCGATGGTCTTGTAGCCCATTCCAGCCTTGTGTAGGTCTACAATCTAGTCCCTGACATCCTTGGAGAGGTCTTTGGTCTTGGCCATGGTGGAGAGTTTGGAATCTGATTGATTGATTGCTTCTGTGGACAGGTGTCTTTTATACAGGTAACAAACTGAGATTAGGAGCACTCCCTTTAAGAGTGTGCTCCTAATCTCAGCTCGTTACCTGTATAAAAGACAACTGGGAGCCAGAAATCTTTCTGATTGAGAGGGGGTCAAATACTTATTTCCCTCATTAAAATGCAAATCATTTTATAACATTTTTGACATGCGTTTTTCTGGATTTTTTTGTTGTTATGCTGTCTCTCACTGTTCAAATAAACCTACCATTAAAATTATAGACTGATCATTTCTTTGTCAGTGGGCAAACGTACAAAATCACCCCCCCCCCCGAGGAAGTGGGAACTCAACACACTTAGCTAGAGACTGCTAACTGTAAATATGATCGTGTTGCTACACTGAACAAAAATATAAACACAACAATTTCTAAGATTTTACAGAGTTACAGTTCATATAAGGAAATCAGTCAATTAAAAAATAATAATTAGCCCCTTAATCTATGGATTTCACATGACTGGGCAGGGGCGCAGCCATGGGTGGGCCTGGGAAGGCATAGAGTTTTCCCCCTCAAAAGGGTCTTTATTACAGACAGAAATACTCCTCAGTTTCATCAGCTGTCTGGGTGGCTGGTCTCAGACGATCCCACAGGTGAAGAAGCCGGATGTGGAGTTCCTTGGCTGGTGTGGTTACATGTGGTCTGCGTTTGTTAGGCCGGTTGGACGTACTGCCAAATTCTGTAAAACGATGTTGGGAGGTGGCTTATGGTAGAGAAATTAACATTAAATTATCTGGCAACAGCTCTGGTGGACATTCCTGCAGTCAGCATGCCAATTGCACGCTCACTCAAAACTCGAGGAATCTGTGGCATTGTGTTGGGATAAAACTGCACATTTGAGAATGGCCTTTTTATTGTCCCAAGCACAAGGTGTACCTGTGTAATGATCATGATGTATAATCAGCTTCTTGATATGTCACACCTGTCAGGTAGATGGATTATCTTGGCAAAGGATAAATGCTCACTAACAGGGATGTAAACAAATTTGTGCCCAATATTTGAGAGAAATAAGCTTTTTGTGTGTATGGAACATTTCTGGGATCTTTTATTTCAACTCATCGAAACATGGGACCAACACTTTACATGTTTTGTTCAGTATACTTCCATTACATTTTTGAAAGCGTTTCCAGGTTACCTTCAGATGAGTCCCGTGACACTTGTGGGGGTCGTAAAGAGTTGTGAGAGTCTCCATAGTTGGCTCATATTAGTTTGTAGGACGCAACTCAACATTAGGAAGGTGTTCCTAATATTTTGTCCAACTCAGTGTATATGATTTTCGTAAAAACTAATACAACTCTCTAACAAACACACAATTAACACAAAAAGCCTTTATAGACATATTTCCCTCTATTAGCCCTCTATGAGTCTGTAGGTTGAAATTGTTACTTCTTTAAACATGGAAAAAGTCAAACGAACATTATGAAGCGCTCCTAGAACGTTGCAGTGTTAATACAGTGAAGTATTCTGTGAATGACAACATCTCTTTATTGCAGAGGGTCGTTACTAATAAAGAAAATATCAGGCTATAAACAGAGGCTATTAAAGCTGTTAGGCCTTATTAAATTCAAAAGACTAAATGGGGGTCGATCAAAACATGTTGAATCAACTTGAGCTGTGGCTTGTGTAAGGCATTAACAAAAGATGACCGTCTCCTACTGAAAAATAAGAAAATAATACAAACAACGCTAACAGGACAAGACTGTGAAGTTCAGGCTTCTTTAAAAGTCCCATATAGAACCAACATAACTCCAGGGGAGAAGGCTTGGCTTCTCATATAACTCCAGGAGAGAAGGCTTGGCTTCTCATTTAACTCCAGGAGAGAAGGCTTGGCTTCTCATATAACTCCAGGAGAGAAAGCTTGGCTTCTCATATAACTCCAGGAGAGAAGGCTTGGCTTCTCATTTAACTCCAGGAGAGAAGGCTTGGCTTCTCATATAACTCCAGGAGAGAAGGCTTGGCTTCTCATATAACTCCAGGGGAGAAGGCTTGGCTTCTCATATAACTCCAGGAGAGAAGGCTTGGCTTCTCATATAACTCCAGGAGAGAAGGCTTGGCTTCTCATATAACTCCAGGAGAGAAGGCTTGGCTTCTCATATAAGGGGAGAAGGCTTGGCTTCTCATATAACTCCAGGAGAGAAGGCTTGGCTCTTCATATAACTCCAGGAGAGAAGGCTTGGCTCTTCATATAACTCCAGGAGAGAAAACTTGGCTTCTCAGGCCAGTGCTGGGAAAAGGAAAAGGGTTAGAAAAGTTTGTCTGATTGTTTTTGTCTTTGTTTTGGGTTAGAATTCATCAAAAGTCCAGAGTTCTCAAAAAAAATCTACAAAAAAACTTTCCAAAAGTCCCCAAATGTTTGAAATTCTGAAATTCTAAGGCAAAGGTGGCACATATCCTGTTGGTGCCAGAGTGAGGAGAGGAAGTTGGTACTAAAACTGTATAACATTGTTGAATACAGTCAGTTACCCTCTGGTTTAATGCATCACATTCAGTCTCAATCGTTGGCCATCGTGGCCCCTTAGCTAGACAGGATATGCTCTCAAATGTCTCTCGCGTTTAGGACCAGTTTTCTGTAGATGATCACGCACCTAACAACACACAAAATACATTCATTGAAATTATGACGGGCCGTCAAAAACAAAGACTGCAGTTTGAACTGGTCGTTGTGTCGTCCTTTGGTAAACGTGATTTCTGCAGTTTGAACTGGTCGTTGTGTCGTCCTTTGGTAAACGTGATTTCTGCAGTTTGAACTGGTCCTTGTGTCGTCCTTTGGTAAATGTGATTTCTGCAGTTTGAACTGGTCGTTGTGTCGTCCTTTGGTAAACGTGATTTCTGCAGTTTGATCTGGTCGTTGTGTCGTCCTTTGGTAAACGTGATTTCTCTGTAGAACTCTCTAGACTTTAGGATAAGCATTTGTCTTCCTCCTCTCCTCTTCATCAGTTGACAGTAGGGACATGGTTGAGGCTGTACTCCTTGGCTTTGAGCCGGAGGTTAGCGATGCTGTTAGCCATGTTCATCCCCTGGGCTGAGGTGGTGGGGGAACAGGTGGGGGGGTACGCTGCCATGGCACTAGAGAGTTAGGGAGAAAATAGAGTAATTATTCAACTATCTATTAACCCTGACCCCTAACTCAAACCCCTAACCCCTAACCCCTAACTCTAACCCTAACCCTAAACCTAACCCCTAATTCTAAACCTAACCCTAAACCTAACCCCTAACCCTAACTCTAAACCTAAACCTAATTCCTAACTCAAACCCTAAACCCCTAAACCTAAACCCTAACTCTAACCCTAAACCTAACCCCTAACTCTATCCCTAATCCCTAACTCTAGCCCTAAACCTAACCCCTAACTCTAACCCCTAACCCCTAACTCTAAACCTAACCCCTAACCCTAACCCCTAACCCTAACCCCTAACTCTAAACCTAAACCTAACCTCTAACTCTAACCCTAACCCCTAACCTCTAACTCTAAACCTAATCCCTAACTCAAACCCTTAACCCCTAACCCTAACCCCTAACCCCTAACTCTAACCCTGAACCTAACCCCTAACCCTAACTCTAAACCTAAACCTAATCCCTAACTCAAACCCTTAACCCCTAAACCTAAACCCTAACTCTAACCCCTAACTCTAACCCTAACCCCTCAACCCTAACCCCTAACTCTAACCCTAAACCTAACCCCTAACCCTAACCCCTAACTCTAGCCCTAATCCCTAAATCTAGCCCTAAACCTAACCCCTAACCCCTAACTCTAACCCTAAACCTAACCCTAACCCCTAACCCCTAACTCTAACCCTAAACCTAACCCCTAACCCTAACCCCTAACGCTAAACCTAAACCTAACTCTAACCCTAACCCCTAACCTCTAACTCTAAACCTAACCCTAACCCCTAACTCTAGCCCTAATCCCTAACTCTAGCCCTAAACCCTAACCCCTAACTCTAGCCCTAACCCCTAACTCTAGCCCTAACCCCTAACTCTAGCCCTAATCCCTAACTCTAGCCCTAACCCCTAACTCTAGCCCTAATCCCTAACTCTAGCCCTAACCCCTAACTCTAGCCCTAACCCCTAACTCTAGCCCTAATCCCTAACTCTAGCCCTAACCCCTAACTCTAGCCCTAATCCCTAACTCTAGCCCTAACCCCTCAACCCTAAATCCTAACCCCTAACTCTAGCCCTAACCCCTAACTCTAGCCCTAACCCCTAACCCTAACCATAAACCCTAACCCCTAACTCTAGCCCTAAACCCTAAACCCTAACCCTAAACCCTAACCCCTAACTCTAGCCCTAAACCCTAAACCCTAACCCTAAACCCTAACCCCTAACTCTAGCCCTAAACCCTAACCCCTAACCTTAACCCCTAACCCCAAACCCTAACCCTAACCCCTATCCCTAAACCCCTAACCCTAAACCCCAAACCCCTAACCATAACCCCTAACCATAACCTCTAACCCTAACCCCTAACCTCTAACCCCTAACCCCTAACCCTAACCTCTAACCCCTAACCCTAAACCCCTAAACCCTAACCCTAAACCCCTAACCTCTAACCCCTAACCATAACCTCTAACCCTAACCCCTAACCCTTAACCCTAACCCCTAACCTCTAACCCTAACCCCTAACCCTAACCCTAAACCCCTAACCCCTAACCCTAAACCCCTAACCCTAACCCCCAACCCCTAACCCTAACCCTCAAAATGTCTGTTTAGCCTACTGTCAGTGATTTAAAATTACAGAGTGATTCTAGATATGATTGTATTTTTATTTTTTTAAACATTGCATTTTCCATGAATAGAAAAATATGTAATATATGACTTCCATTGCACACAAGGACATCCTTGTCAAGAGAAAGGAAAAAAAGATTTTAACCAGTTTCATACAGTATTTACAGTAGAGCTTGCATGGCCATTCCCATGGGTAAATATAGTAGTATGTCTACAGTATAGGGACTGTGAACTCAGCATAGGGACTGTGAACTCAGAATAGGGACTGTGAACTCGGAATAGGGACTGTGAACTCGGAATAGGGACTGTGAACTCGCAATAGGGACTGTGAACTCGGAATAGGGACTGTGAACTCAGCATAGGGACTGTAAACTCGGCATAGGGACTGTGAACTCAGAATAGAGACTGTGAACTCAGAATAGGGACTGTGTACTCAGAATAGGGACTGTGAACTCGGAATAGAGACTGTGAACTCGGAATAGGGACTGTGAACTCGGAATAGGGACTGTGAACTCGCAATAGGGACTGTGAACTCGGAATAGGGACTGTGAACTTGGAATAGGGACTGTGAACTCGGAATAGGGACTGTGAACTCAGCATAGGGACTGTGAACTCGGCATAGGGACTGTGAACTCAGCATAGGGACTGTGAACTTGGAATAGGGACTGTGAACTCAATATACAGTGCCTTCGGAAAGTATTCAGACCCCTTGACTCTTTCCACATTTTGTTACGTTACAGCCTTATTCTAAAATGGATTAAAAACATTTCTTTCATCAACAATCTACACACAATACCCCATAATGACATTGAGGAAACAGTTTTTTAGAAATTTTAGCAAATGTATTAAATATCAAAAACAAAAAATACCTTTATTACATAAGTATTCAGACCCTTTGCTATGAGACTTGAAATTGACCTCAGGTGCATCCTGTTTCCATTGATCATCATTGAGATGTTTCTACAACTTGATTGGAGTCCACCTGTATTGAAGTCACCAAGAACACAGTGTCCTCCATCATTCTTAAATGGAAGAATTTTGGAACCACCAAGACTCTTCCTAGAGCTGGCCGCCCGGCCAAACTGAGCAATCAGGGGAGAAGGGCCTTGTTTACCAAGAACCTGATGGTCACTCTGACAGAGCTCCAGAGTTCCTCTGTGGAGATGGGAGAACCTTCCAGAAGGACAACCATCTCTGCAGCACTCCACCGTTCAGGCCTTTATGGTAGACTGGCCAGAAGGAAGCCACTCCTCAGTAAAAGGCACATGACAGCCCGCTTGGAGTTTGCCAAAAGGCACCTAAAGGACTCTGACCATGAGAAACAAGATTCTCTGGTCTGATGAAACCAAGATTGAACTCTTTGGCCTGAATGCAAAGCGTCACGTCTGGAGGAAACCTGGCACCATCCCTATGGTGAAGCATGGTGGTGGCAGCATCATGCTGTGGGGATGTTATTCAGCGGCAGGGACCGGGAGACTAGTCAGGATCGAGGGAAAGATGAACGGAGCAAAGTACAGAGAGATCCTTGATGAAAATCTGCTCCAGAGTGCTCAGGACCTCAGACTGGGGCGAAGGTTGACCTTCCTACAGGACAACGAGCCTAAGCACACAGCCAAGACAACGCAAGTCTCTGAATGTCCTTGATTGGCCCAGCCAGAGCCCGGACGTGAATCCGATCGAACCCGATCTCTGGAGAGACCTGAAAATAGCTGTGCAGCGACGCTTCCATCCAACCTGACAGAGCTTGAGAGGATCTTCAGAGAAGAATGGGAGAAACTCCCCAAATACAGGTGTGCCAAACTTGTAGCTTCATACCCAAGAAGACTTGAGGCTGTAATCGCTGCCAAAGGTGCTTCAACAAAGTACTGCGTTTTTTATTAAATCCCAGCCTCTATCTGACATACAGTATGGTTTAAAACCCAAATCAAAAGAGCTGAGACAGTTACCTGTCCTTACCTGTAGGGTGAAGAGGAGCACCAGGACAGGTAGTCGTTGGGTCGAGGGGCGGGGCGAGGTATGATTGGCTGCTCCACTGCCGTGAGGTCACGAGAGTAGGACTTTATCATGGAGGAATTTTTACTGGCCAGCATAGCACGCTCGTTACGACGGAACTTAGCCCTCCTGTTCTGAAACCACACCTGGGGAGAGAGGACAGGAGGACATCGTTAGAGAGAGGACAGGAGCACATCGTTAGAGAGAGAGAGAGGACAGGAGAACATCGTTAGAGAGAGAGAGAGGACAGGAGAACATCGTTAGAGAGAGGACAGGAGGACATCATTACCGAGAGGGGACAGGAGAACATCGTTAGAGAGAGGACAGGAGAACATCGTTAGGGAGAGAGAGAGGACAGGAGAACATCGTTAGAGAGAGAGAGGACAGGATAACATCGTTAGAGAGAGGACAGGAGGACATCATTAGCGAGAGGGGACAGGAGAACATCGTTAGAGAGAGGACAGGAGAACATCGTTAGGGAGAGGACAGGAGAACATCGTTAGAGAGAGGACAGGTGAACATTGTTAGAGAGAGGACAGGAGAACATCGTCAGAGAGAGGACAGGAGAACATCGTTAGAGAGAGGACAGGTGACCATCGTTAGAGAGAGGACAGGAGAACATTGTTAGAGAGAGGACAGGAGAACATCGTTAGAGAGAGGACAGGTGAACATCGTTAGAGAGAGGACAGGAGAACATCGTTAGAGAGAGGACAGAAGGACACCGTTAGAGAGGGGACAGGAGAACATCGTTAGAGAGAGAGAGGGGACAGGAGAACATCGTTAGAGAGAGAGAGAGAGAGAGGACAGGAGAACATCGTTAGGGAGAGGACAGGAGAACATCGTTAGAGAGAGAGAGGGGACAGGAGAACATCGTTAGGGAGAGGACAGGAGAACATCGTTAGAGAGAGAGAGAGGACAGGAGAACATCGTTAGGGAGAGGACAGGAGAACATCGTTAGAGAGAGAGAGAGGACAGGAGAACATCGTTAGGGAGAGGACAGGAGAACATCGTTAGGGAGAGAGAGAGGACAGGAGAACATCGTTAGAGAGAGGACAGGTGAACATTGTTAGTGAGAGAGAGAGGACAGGTGAACATTAGAGTTAGAGAGAGATGACAGGTAAACATTGTTACAGTGAGAGAGAGATGACAGGTAAACATCGTTAGTGAGAGAGAGATGACAGGTAAACATCGATAGTGAGAGAGAGATGACAGGTAAACATTGTTAGAGTGAGAGAGAGATGACAGTTTAACATCATTAGTGAGAGAGAGAGGACAGGTGAACATTGTTAGAGAGAGAGAGAGGACAGGTAAACATCGTTAGAGCGAGAGAGGACAGGTACTGGTGGTGTAAATCAGATGATGCTATTTGTATGCTATTGCTATCAAGATAAAGATCGTGAGTGAGGTCAGAGAATAGAAGAACATTCTATTGTGTTCTACTATTCTCTATTCTGTTCTACATCCGCTTTGAAGGATTTCAGTGGAACCGAGTCGCTGCCCATAGCCGATCCAGGCTGACTCTCACCTGTACCTGTACCTCAGTGAGGTTAACCCTGACTCTCACCTGTACCCGTACCTCAGTGAGGTTAACCCTGAGTCTCACCTATACCCGTACCTCAGTGAGGTTAACCTTGACTCTCACCTGTACCCGTACCTCAATGAGGTTAACCCTGACTCTCACCTATACCTCAGTGAGGTTAACCCTGACTCTCACCTGTACCCGTACCTCAGTGAGGTTAACCCTGACTCTCACCTGTACCTCAGTGAGGTTAACCCTGACTCTCACCTGTACCCGTGTCTCAGTGAGGTTAACCCTGACTCTCACCTGTACCTCAGTGAGGTTAACCCTGACTCTCACCTGTACCCGTACCTCAGTGAGGTTAACCCTGACTCTCACCTGTACCCGTACCTCAGTGAGGTTAACCCTGACTCTCACCTGTGCCTCAGTGAGGTTAACCCTGACTCTCACCTGTGCCTCAGTGAGGTTAACCCTGACTCTCACCTGTACCTCAGTGAGGTTAACCCTGACTCTCACCTGTACCCGTACCTCAGTGAGGTTAACCCTGACTCTCACCTGTACCCCGTACCTCAGTGAGGTTAACCCTGACTCTCACCTGTACCTGTACCTCAGTGAGGTTAACCCTGACTCTCACCTGTACCCGTACCTCAGTGAGGTTAACCCTGACTCTCACCTGTACCCCGTACCTCAGTGAGGTTAACCCTGACTCTCACCTGTACCCGTACCTCAGTGAGGTTAACCCTGACTCTCACCTGTACCCGTACCTCAGTGAGGTTAACCCTGACTCTCACCTGTACCCGTACCTCAGTGAGGTTAACCCTGACTCTCACCTGTACCCGTGTCTCAATGTGGTTAACCCTGACTCTCACCTGTACCTCAGTGAGGTTAACCCTGACTCTCACCTGTACCTCAGTGAGGTTAACCCTGACTCTCACCTGTACCTCAGTGAGATTAACCCTGACTCTCACCTGTACCTCAGTGAAGTTAACCCTGACTCTCACTTGTACCCGTGTCTCAATGAGGTTAACCCTGACCCTCACCTGTACCCGTACCTCAGTGAGGTTAACCCTGACTCTCACCTGTACCCGTACCTCAATGAGGTTAACCCTGACTCTCACCTGTACCTCAGTGAGGTTAACCCTGACTCTCACCTGTACCCGTACTTCAGTGAGGTTAACCCTGACTCTCACCTGTACCCGTACCTCAGTGAGATTAACCCTGACTCTCACCTATACCCATACCTCAGTGAGGTTAACCCTGACTCTCACCTGTACCCATACCTCAGTGAGATTAACCCTGACTCTCACCAGTGCCCGTACCTCAGTGAGGTTAACCTTGACTCTCACCTGTATCTCAGTGAGGTTAACCCTGACTCTCACCTGTACCCGTGTCTCAATGAGGTTAACCCTGACTCTCACCTGTACCTCAGTGAGAATAACCCTGACTCTCACCTGTACCCGTACCTCAGTGAGGTTAACCCTGACTCTCACCTGTACCCATACCTCAGTGAGATTAACCCTGACTCTCACCAGTGCCCGTGTCTCAATGAGGTTAACCCTGACTCTCACCTGTATCTCAGTGAGGTTAACCCTGACTCTCACCTGTACCCGTGTCTCAATGAGGTTAACCCTGACTCTCACCTGTACCCGTACCTCAGTGAGGTTAACCCTGACTCTCACCTGTAACTCAATGAGGTTAACCCTGACTCTCACCTGTACCTGTACCTCAGTGAGGTTAACCCTGACTCTCACCTGTACCCCGTACCTCAGTGAGGTTAACCCTGACTCTCACCTGTACCCGTGTCTCAGTGAGGTTAACCCTGACTCTCACCTGTACCCAGTACCTCAGTGAGGTTAACCCTGACTCTCACCTGTACCCGTGTCTCAATGAGGTTAACCCTGCGTGCCAGGTCCTCCCGTACGAAGGCGTCAGGGTAGTGTGTCCTCTCAAACACTCTCTCTAGTGCCTGCAGCTGACCGCTGTTGAAGGTTGTTCTGTTACGACGTTGCTTCCTCTTCTTCTCCTTGGAACTCACATGCTCATCTAGCGAGAAACACAGATACACATGTCAATATGAACACTGACAAAAACACACAAACAGGTATATGGAAATATAGCCCTATACACATTGAGAGCAGTACAGAACAGATTCCAATACACACACATCGTGATTACAGCCCTGCGACATTGAACCAAATGTTGACTGTGGATTGTGTTTTTTGTTCTAGACTTTTGGATTGACTTTTGCTTCAATTGTGTTTTATTTAGTTTCGATATTATTATAATTTCTGCTTTCAGATCCTGAACTTTTACGTGATAATATTGGCACAGTCGTAATCATCCACGAGAAATAAACATTCAAGATTGTAACACATCTATTGTTATGATGGAACATGTGATAAATGTTATTTGACCATTCAAAACCCTAAACCTCAACTGGACAGTTATTGTCTCCTAGTGTATTTGTGATCAGTGGGTCGGCACATTGAAATGGAAGATGTGCATTTTGAACATTCAAAAATGTCACATATCATTTGATTAAATCAAATCAAATTTATTCATAAAGACCTTCTTACATCAGCTGATATCTGAAAGTGCTGTACAGAAACCCAGCCTAAAACCCCAAACAGCAAGCAATGCAGGTGTAGAAGCATTATTAGGGGCAAACTTTAGGCTAGCCTACAATTTCAGTTTTTAATAATATACAGTGGCTTCCGAAAATATTCCGACCCCTTTTCCCCACATTTTGTTACGTTACAGCTTTATTCTAAAATAGTTTTTTTTTTTTTACTCAATCTACACACAATAACCCATACTGACAAAGTGAAAACAGGTTTTTATTTTATTTTAGCTAATGCGCTGAAAATAAAAACAGAAATACCTTATTTACCATAGTATTCAGACCCTTTGCTATGGTGCATCCTGTTTCCATTGATCATCCTACAACTTGATTGGAGTCCACCTGTGGTAAATTCAGTTGATTGGACATGATTTGGAAAGGCACACACCTGTCTATATAAGGTCCCACAGTTGACAGTGCATGTCAGAGTAAAAACCAAGCCATGAGGTTGAAGGAATTGTCTGTAGACCTCCGAGACAGGATTGTGTCAAGACACAGATCTGGGGAAGGGTATCAAAAAAATATCTGCAGCATTGAAGGTCCCCAAGAACACAGTGGCCTCCATCATTCTTAAATGGATGAAGTTTCGAACCACCAAGACTCTTCCTAGAGCTGGCTGCCCAGCCAAACTGAGCAATTGGATGAGAAGGGCCTTGGTCAGGGAGGTTACCAAGAACCCAATGGTCACTCTGACAGAGCTCCAGAGTTCCTCTGTGGAGATAGGAGAAACTTCCAGAAGGACAACCGTCTCTGCAGCACTCCACCAATCAGGCCTTTATGGTAGAGTGGACAGACGGAAGCCACTCCTCAGTAAAAGGCACATGACAGCCCTCTTGGAGTTTGCCAAAAGGCACCTAAAGACTCTCAGACCATGAGGAACAAGATTCTCTCATTAAACCAAGATTGAACTCTTTGGCCTGAATGCCAAGCGTCACATCTGGAGGAAACCTGGCACCATCTCTAAAGTGAAGCATGGTGGTGGCAGCATCATGTTGTGGGGATGTTTTTCAGCGGCAGGTACTGGGAGACTAGTCCGGATAGAGGCAAAGATGAACGGAGGAAAGTACAGAGATCAAGAGATCCTTGATGAAAACCTACTCCAGAGTGCTCAGTACCTCAGACTGGGGCGAAGGTTCACCTTCCTACAGGACAACGAGCCTAAGCACACAGTCAAGACATCGCAGAAGTGGCTTCAGGACAAGTCTCTGAATGTCCTTGAGCAGCCCAGCCAGAGCCCGCACTTTAACCTGATCGAACATCTCTGGAGAGATTGGAAAATAGCTGTGCAGTGACGCTCCCCATCCAACCTGACAGAGCTTGAGAGGATCTACAAAGAAGAATGGGAGAAACTCCCCAAATACAGGTGTGCCAAGCTTGTAGCTTCATACCCAAGAAGACTCGAGGCTGTAATCGCTGCCAAAAGGTGCTTCAACAAAGTACTGAGTAAAAGGTTTGAATACTTATTTCATTTAAAAAATATATAAATTAGCAACAAAACCTGTTTTTGCTTCATCATTATGAGGTAATTTACAATAAGGCTGTCATCTAACAAAAAAGTGGAAAAAAGTGTTATTTAAAATATAATTTGTGTTTACAAAACGTTTTCCCATTGTTTTTGCGTAGACCTACTAAGTTTACTCCCAATGGTCCCAGTGTGTGGGTCGTCTGTCTCCTGTCCCTCTGTAACTAGACAACCCTCCTGTCTGAGGAGAGAGGTTAGGCCGTCTGTCTCCTGTCTGAGGAGAGAGGTCAGGCCGTCTGTCTCCTGTCTGAGGAGAGAGGTTAGGTCGTCTGTCTCCTGTCTGAGGAGAGAGGTTAGGCCGTCTGTCTCCTGTCTGAGGAGAGAGGTTAGGCCGTCTGTCTCCTGTCTGAGGAGAGAGTTTAGGCCGTCTGTCTCCTGTCTGAGGAGAGAGGTTAGGCCGTCTGTCTCCTGTCTGAGGAGAGAGGTTAGGCCGTCTGTCTCCTGTCTGAGGAGAGAGGTTAGGCCGTCTGTCTCCTGTCTGAGGAGAGAGGTTAGGCCATCTGTCTCCTGTCGCTCTGTAACTAGACAACCCTCCTGTCTGAGGAGAGAGGTTAGGCCGTCTGTCCCCTGTCTGAGGAGAGAGGTTAGGCCATCTGTCTCCTGTCTGAGGAGAGAGGTTAGGCCGTCTGTCTCCTGTCTGAGGAGAGAGGTTAGGCAGTCTGTCTCCTGTCTGATGAGAGAGGTTAGGCTGTCTGTCTCCTGTCTGAGGAGAGAGGTTAGGTCGTCTGTCTCCTGTCTGAGGAGAGAGGTTAGGCCGTCTGTCTCCTGTCATAGGAGAGAGGTTAGGCAGTCTGTCTCCTGTCTGAGGAGAGAGGTTAGGCCGTCTGTCTCCTGTCTGAGGAGAGAGGTTAGGCCGTCTGTCTCCTGTCCCTCTGTAACTAGACAACCCTCCCGTCTGAGGAAACACTCATTCCTCCGACACACTTCTCCTCCTCATCAATCAGTAATTAAACCATAAAGCCTAAGGGACACAGACCAGACCCCGCTACAGATCATGCTACAGATCCGGCTACAGAGCCGCTACAGAGTCTCTACAGACCCGGCTACAGAGCCGCTACAGAGCCGCTACAGAGCCTCTACAGACCCGGCTACAGAGCCTTTACAGACCCGGCTAGAGAGCCTCTACAGACCCGGCTACAGAGCCGCTACAGACCCGGCTACAGAGCCTCTACAGACCCGGCTACAGAGCCGCTACAGACCCGGCTACAGAGCCTCTACAGACCCGGCTACAGAGCCTCTACAGACCCGGCTACAGACCCGCTACAGACCCAGCTACAGAGCCTCTACAGAGCCTCTACAGACCCGGCTACAGAGCCAGCTACAGAGCCTCTACAGACCCGGCTACAGAGCCGCTACAGACCCGGCTACAGAGCCTCTACAGACCCGGCTACAGAGCCTCTACAGACCCGGCTACAGACCCGGCTACAGAGTCTCTACAGACCCGGCTACAGATATAAGCTATCGAACAGAGACTTGGGATTGTCTCTCTGAGAATTGACGCTTAATAAAAGGAAACTGTAATAACAGAGCTCTCACTAGTTAGGCCTACATCCAACCAATCAGAGTATTGAAATAACATCATTGGCCAACAAATAAAATGGCTAAGTTTGATCCCTGGATCCATGACATGAATTCATGTGTAATCTAATGTCCCCATGTCCTGCTGGTGGAAATACATTCCTATCAACGCAGGAAGCGACTGGAACGAGCTGCAACAAACACTCAAACTTAAAAAAAAAGTTTTATCTCCATCTCTTCATTCGAAGACTCAATCATGGACCCTCTTACTGACAGTTGTGGCTGCTTTGTGTGATGTATTGTTGTCTCTCTACCTTCTTGCTGTTTGTGCTGTTGTCTGTCCCCAATAATGTTTGTACCATGTTGCGTTGCTACCATGTTGTGTTGCTACCATGCTGTGTTGTCATGTGTTGCTGCCATGCTATGTTGTTGTCTTAGGTCTCTCTTCATGTAGTGTTGTGTTGTCTCTCTTGTCGTGATGTGTGTTTTGTCCTATATATTTATTTCATTTATTTATTTATTTATTTTATGCCAGCCCTCGCCCCCCCGCAGGAGGCCTTTTGGTAGGCCGTCATTGTAAATAATAATTTGTTCTTTAACTGACTAGTTAAATAAAGGTTAAAACATTGAAATAAATAGAAATGTTAAATAATCAGCCTCATTCAACCAGCCGCCTCTGAAGAAACACCAACATGATTAATTTAAGAGGCCTGTCAACATTCATTTCTGAACGATGTAAACAAACACAGAGCTGCATGTTTACTCTAGACTGCGTCCAAAAATTCAATTCTGTAAGAACTCATTTATAGCCTGCTTTAGAGGGACAAGGTCTAGGTTTTTTAGGTTTGCATTGATTATTGGTGTTTATTAAAGAATATGCTACTTTTTTTTAAGCCTACAGTTAAAAAAAAAAAATAACTCACCTTCAATAAATGGTTTTATTATACATTTTTAACCTCACACATTTAAAATGGATTCCACTTGATTTTGATGGTCTAAAATATAGGCCTAGAATATTCTCCTCTGCATGTTGTCTCTTTATGAGACAATGTGATTCTTACATTTATTATAGTCCTCACTAAAGCTTAATTGTAGGCCTACACGTGTAGTGAGAAGTCTGTTGTCGATTATGTAATAAACATAACACAACTGATGTGTGACACAGAATTAGGCCAAGCCCGGTCCTGAAATGTAAGCCTTAAAGCATTCTTTCTAAAAGTCGGCTTAACAGAATAACTTCACACTTCATTTACAAGTAAAGACCAACGACTGAGGACGATATGGCAACAGATCTGTCACGCCCTGATCTGAGAGAGCCGTTTTTCTATGTTTGGTTAGATCAGGGTGTGATATGGGGGTGGGCATTCTATGGGTTATATTTCTATGTTGTGTTTTTTCCTTTGATTGGCCGAGTATGGTTTCCAGTCAGAGGCAGCTGTCTATCGTTGTCTCTGATTGGGAATCATACTTAGGCAGCCCTTTTTTTTTTCTTCCCCTCCTCCTTCAGTGTGGGATCTTGTTTTTTGTACAGCTCAGTAAAGCCTGCAGAATGTGACGTTCGTTTTCCGTTGTTTTGTTATTTTGAGTTAGTGTTCTGAGTTACTATAAATATGAGCGCTTTCCACGCTGCACCTTGGTCTACTCCTTTCGACGATCGTCACCCAGACCTACTGCATCACAGGGTGGTGACGTCATAATACCAGTTATTACCTACTGTGGTCGTTCCACTGGTATACGTATGAGTACATCGAGGTACGAACCTCCTAAAAATAAAAATAAATAAAAATAAGAGCCTCTAGGAGTCGCAATTTACTGTTGACACTTAGAATAGTAAAATACCCAGGGTGCAATTCAGGAACTTGGTTGAGCATCAGCAGTTCTCCTGTTGTTATATGTTATTCCCTGACAATCACTCAGTTATCATATCTACATGTACATACTACCTCAATCAGCCCGACTAACTGGTGTCTGTATATAGCCTCTCTACTGTATATAGCCCCTCTACTGTATATAGCCTCTCTACTGTATGTAGCCTCGCTACTGTATATAGCCTCTCTACTGTATATAGCCTCTCTACTGTGTATAGCCTCGCTACTGTATATAGCCTCTCTACTGTATGTAGCCTCTCTACTGTGTATAGCCTCTCTACTGTGTATAGCCTCTCTACTGTATGTAGGCTCTCTACTGTATATAGCCTCTCTACTGTATATAGCCTCTCTACTGTATATAGCCTCTCTACTGTTATAGCCTCTACTGTATATATCCTCTACTGTATATATCCTCTCTACTGTATATATCCTATCTACTGTCTATAGCCTCTCTACTGTATATAGCCTCTCTACTGTATATAGCCTCCCTACTGTATATATCCTCTCTACTGTGTATAGCCTCTCTACTGTGTATAGCCTCTCTACTGTATATAGCCTCTCTACTGTATATAGCCTGTCTTTTTACTGTTGTTTGTATTTCTTTACCTACCTATAGTTCACCTAATACCTTTTTTTGCACTATTGGTTAGAGCCTGTAAGTAAGCATTTCACTGTAAGGTCTACACCTGTTGTATTCAGCGCACGTGACAAATAAAGTTTGATCTGATTTGATTAGCCCATCTCAGGAAAAAAAATATTTGATTGGTAAATTAGTCTAGTTAGGTATCTAACCTTGTAGTAATCATGGCCTAATTATTGACCAGGCATGAAGGGTTAGGGTTAGGGGGCCCACACCTCCAGGAAGCCCACTTTGATTCTGTTAGTCACTCTCGCTCAGATATCATATGTGTTTGTAGCGGCTAATTGTATAGCTAATAGGCAATGTGTTTGTAGTGGCTAATTGTATAGCTAATAGGCTATGTGTTTGTAGCGGCTAATTGTATAGCTAATAGGCTATGTGTTTGTAGCGTGTGTTAGCCGCTACAAACACATAGCCTATTAGCTATACAATTCCTCAACTGGCAGCCCGCGGGCCGAATTTGGCCCCACAACTTTTCTTGGTGTGGAATTTTCATTGTTGGACATAAAAGACTTTAAAAAAAAAAACATCAGGAAATCAGCTCCAACTTATTTAAATTTAAGAAATATGTTTCTAAGTAGAGAGACATGAAGTGATTGTATACAAATGTAAGCAAGGTTTGAAATGATTACGTTTTAGTCAAACATTATATATGTTTGGGCTTCTTGCTGTCAATTTGCAGTCTACAAATGACTTGTAATTAAGTTCTGGCCCCCGACCATCCTTTCTAGAAACAATCAGATGATCCCTGGTATATAGCATAGCCACTGGAGAAGTAGTTTGGACAAATCTTTTTTGTCAGCACTGGCACAGCAGACTGCTATATCAGTCCACTAATACAGTACGATTAAAGGCCCAGTCCATATGTACAGTACCAGTCAAAAGTTTGGACAGACCTACTCATTCAAGGGTTTTTCTTAATTGTTTTACTATTTTCTACATTGTTGAATAATAGTGAAGACATCAAAACTATGAAATAACACATATGAAATCATGTAGTAACCAAAAAAGTGTTAAACAAATCAAAATATATTTTAGATTTTAGATTCTTCAAAGATTCTTCAAAGTAGCCACCCTTTGCCTTGATGATAGCTTTGCATACTCTTTGCATTCTCTCAATCAGCTTCACCTAGAATGCTTTTCCAACAGTATTGAAGGAGTTCCCCCATATGCTGAGCACTTGTTGGCTGCTTTTCCTTCACTCTGCGGTCCAACTCATCCCAAACCATCTC
The DNA here is from genome assembly GCF_905237065.1 of Salmo salar. Classification (NCBI taxonomy): domain Eukaryota; kingdom Metazoa; phylum Chordata; class Actinopteri; order Salmoniformes; family Salmonidae; genus Salmo; species Salmo salar. The sequence continues at coordinate 53,558,584 of NC_059455.1, read as the reverse complement.
AATGGGGTTGAGGTTGGGTGATTGTGGAGGCCAGGTCATCTGATGCAGCACTCCATCACTCTCCTTCTTGGTCAAATAGCCCTTACACAGCCTGGAGGTGTGTTGGGTCATTGTCCTGTTGAAAAACAAATGATAGTCCCACTAAGAGCAAACCAGATGGGATGGCGTAGTGCTGCAGAATGCTGTGGTAGTCATGCTGGTTAAGTGTGCCTTGAATTCTAAATAAATCACTGACAGTGTCACCAGCAAAGCACCCCCACATCATCACACCTCCTCCTCCTTGCTTCACGGTGGGAACCACACATGCGGAGATAATCCGTTCACCTACTCTGCGTCTCACAAAGACACGGCGGTTGGAAAAATCTAAAATGTTCTTTACAGCAATTTTACCATGAAGGCCTGAATCACGCAGTCTCCTCTGAACAGTTGATGTTGAGATGTGTCTGTTACTTGAACTCTGTGAAGCATTTACTTGGGCTGCAATTTCTGAGGCTGGTAACTACAATGAACTTAACTTCTGCAGCAGAGGTAACTCTGGGTCTTCCTTTCCTGTGGCGGTCCTCATGAGAGCCAGTTTCATCATAGTGCTTGATGGTTTTTCAGCATTGACTGATCTGGACTGTCGTTTCTCTTTGCTTATTTGAGCTGTTCTTGCCATAATATGGGCTTGGTCTTTTACCAAATAGGGCTGTCTTCTGTATACCTACCTACCTTGTCACAACACAACTGATTGGCTCAAATGCATTAAGAAGAAATGTAATTCCACAAATTACATTTTAACAAGGCACACCTGTTAATTGAAATTAATTCCAGGTGACTACATGAAACTGGTTGAGAGAATGCCAAGAGTGGGCAAGCTGTCATCAAGGCAAAGGGTGGCTATTTTGAAGAATCTTAAAAATAAAATACATTTTGATTTGTTAACACTTTTTTGGTTACTACATGATTCCATATGTGTTATTTTATAGTTTTGATGTCTTCACTATTATTCTACCATGTAGAAAATAATAAAAAATTATGAAAAACCCTTGAATGAGTAGGTATGTCCAAACTTTTGACTGGTACTGTATAGATATATTTTTACATTTATATATCTTTTTTTATTACGATTTTTCACCCTCAGCACCCCTATTTCCCAAAGCTATTGTACATAGGCTCTACAAAAAGGGTTGTGATTGAGCAATCTCAAGGAGTATAGAGGCTCTATAAAAAGGGTTGTGATTGAGCAATCTCAAGGAGTATAGAGTCTCTATAAAAAGGGTTGTGTTTGAGCAATCTCAAGGAGTATAGAGGCTCTATAAAAAGGGTTGTGATTGAGCAATCTCAAGGAGTATAGAGTCTCTATAAAAAGGGTTGTGATTGAGCAATCTCAAGGAGTATAGAGGCTCTATAAAAAGGGTTGTGATTGAGCAATCTCAAGGAGTATAGAGGCTCTATAAAAAGGGTTGTGATTGAGCAATCTCAAGGAGTATAAAGGCTCTATAAAAAGGGTTGTGATTGAGCAATCTCAAGGAGTATAGAGGCTCTATAAAAAGGGTTGTGATTGAGCAATCTCAAGGAGTATAGAGTCTCTATAAAAAGGGTTGTGTTTGAGCAATCTCAAGGAGTATAGAGGCTCTATAAAAAGGGTTGTGATTGAGCAATCTCAAGGAGTATAGAGGCTCTATAAAAGGGCTGTGATTAGGCAGTCTCAAGGAGTATAGAGGCTCTATAAAAAGGGTTGAGCAATCTCAAGGAGTATAGAGTCTCTAGAAAAGGACAAGAATAAAAGCATATGTTCATTGTGGGCTATGAGCAGCTTTATGCGCCTCCATCCCTTCCCAGGTTACACAGGAAAGGTTAAGAACGCATGAGGAAAAACAAATCAAATGTATTTATAAAGCCCTTCTTACATCAGCTCATATCTCAAAGTGCTGTACAGAAACCCAGCCTAAAACCCCCAAACAGCAAGCAATGCAGGTGGCTAGGAAAAACTCCCTAGAAAGGCCAGAACCTAGGAAGAAACCTAGAGAGGAACCTAGAGGAACCTAGAGAGAAACCTAGAGAGGAACCTAGAGAGGAACCAGGCTATGAGGGGTGGCCAGTCCTCTTCTGGCTGTACTGGGTAGAGAGGAACCTAGAAAGGAACCTAGAGAGGGACCTAGAAAGGAACCAGGCTATGAGGGGTGGCCAGAAAACATTGGTGTTGTTTCACGGACGTGTGTTTACTAACGTGACCATTTTTTCTCTGTCTGATATCACAGCGTATTACAGTTTATTCTACACCGGAGGAAGGTGACACCATCCATCCACCCATCAACTAACTTACTCTCCTGCTGCGTCGTATCACTGCCGCTGGTCAGCCCCGGGGACTCCACCATACACCTTCCGGCCTCCCCGGCGCTCTCATTGGCCTGAGCCCCAACCATCTCCCGTGCCTCCTCCAGATCCAACAGGTGACTGACAGAGAAGTTCTTCTTGACCTGAAGTGTTTCCAGTTTGGCTGATATCGGGCTCTCCAGACGGCTAGTCAGTGAGTCTTGTCTGTCCATTACATGCGCGTAGCCAGAAGTCATGACACTGACTCAATACAGAGGGCAAAACACCTACTAGCGGTATAATAAACCTACCTAGCTAACTTATACTCGACGCACAGAAAAATATCAAGAATAACTCCAAACCCATAACAGCGCTGGTTTCAACTCGAGACAGGGCTCGTTTTGTATGAATTTGGTTGGAAATCCGTTGGTTTTACAGATCCAAATCACTCCGTTCGATCCCACCCGATAAGAGGCCCCTCACCTCGTCAAATAAAACCCTGAAACATACAACACAACAACATTTGGCTTCTTCCTGAATATTCCCCGGAGTTTTAAACTCAAAGAGTAGTAGGCTATAGCAAGTTTCTCCTCTCCTCGCCTGTGAGTCCAGACCGCGGTATAACTGAGCTGGGATAAAACGTTTCTCCTCTCCTCGCCTGTGAGTCCAGACCGCGGTATGACTGAGCTGGGGTAAAACGTTTCTCCTCTCCTGTGAGTCCTGACCGCGGTATGACTGAGCTGGGGTAAAAATGAACGATGAGGTCTCACATTTGCGCGTTTTGAGTAAAATCTATCGCTTAACGCCCAGGACCCTGCGAGGCGGAGCGAGCCTCTGGTATCGGGAAGTGAACAGGCCGAAGTGAGGGCGGCTGAGAGGGGGAAATAAAGCACCATTTGAAGACCCTTGGGGTAAACTGATCGCCCTAAAAAGGAGTCTGTAATTACGTGGCAATGCTTTCTGTGCTGACTCTGACAGTCCATGTCCTCGTGTGTGAAGCACCCCACCCCCACCCCCACCCCCTTTCAACAATGTACATATAGGCATACAACGCCACATTTTAAAACATGGTTAAACAAAGACAACATTTCTGTATAGTGTAACGACCCTGGGTTTATAAGCGCGGAAATCGACTCTGATAGCGCGCCGGACCTCGGGCTAGAGGGTTCGAGGCCTGCTCCCTGCCTGTTTCATTACAATATTCATAACGTTGAATTAGCCATTAAGAAGAACAAAAATGAAATATAAACTATCGTGTCTATATGGTTTTTGCAAAGGCTTGTGTGTAGCCTACTGGTTAAATGTGTGTCTTTTCGCACGAATTAAGAAGCACATAAAATTCGTGTCTTTTCTCACGAATTAAGCCACACGAAAACGCACAAAAACGCACGAAATTTGTTGAAATGCATTATGTGCATATATGCACGAATTGATTGTGAGACTGCGTTGCCTCTTGTGTGAAGCACCCCACCCCCCTTTCAACAATGCACACCATCACTAAAAAAGCGCTGATTAACGGACTTAAATTTTGACATTTGGAAATTGGGATTTTGATCATTGAAGTGTATGCCTCTCAATGTTTTCATTGCAGCCATACTAATACACTGTATTCTGCCACATGGTACTAATTCTAATGGATTTATAGCGGATAATATCTTTGAATAGAGGATTGTTTTGAATAGGTATGCCCACACAAACATATTTACATAGCTGATTTACATGCATGCCGCAATGATATGGGGCTACAACAGGTCTGCAGTATATCAGCTGGAGGTTGTCATTTCACATTTTAAAATCATAGCTTTGGTATAACTCAAATCTGTTTTGGATATTTTAGCCAACCGTTTCTAAGTGCAGCACAAGCTGTGCGTAAAATAAGAACCCTCTTTCGCTGCATAACGGGGACCCTACATCGCCTGCAAAACAAAAAAACGACAGCCTATACGTGTGGTACATTTATATTTCTGACTGCACAGGCTGGGTCTGCAGTCACACGCAAACTACAGAGAGGAAACGAGCTTTTGAAACGGTAACCGTTGCGTGCGTTGTTCGCCTGGTCAGAGAGAGAGAAACAGAGAGAGAAACCGAGAGAGAGAGGGGTCCCGTATGGTGGAATGGCATCCATTGGTCTGTTCTGAGCTCCAAGCTGCCTGCCTGCCTGGCCCAGCCAACCCATCTCAGTCCCGGGTCAGAGAGAGAGAGAGGACCAGGGGGGTCCCGTATGGCGGAATGGCATCAATGGGTCTGTTCTGAGGTCCAAGCTGCCTGCCTGGCCCAGCCAACCCATCTCAGCCCCGGGCCCCCTGCCCCCCTCATCTGGCAAAAGAACACTTGATGCCATCAAAGGGCTGCAGATTGAATCCAGATGTGGGCGCGGTGCCTCTCTGCCTCGTTCTTTTCCATGGATGTAATTAAAGCACAGCGCGCCAGGATTGGGCAGTCTACTCTTCCTCATTAGTTCTCTACTCCTCATCTCTCCTCCTTTCTTCTCTGATCTTTATCCCTGCGTGAAGCCAGAGTGCTCTGTTCATGCAGCCAGTCTTTTTCTCGTCTGTAAATCAGAGTGGACCAAACCTTGTCAACAACATGTGTTGGGAAGGAGAAAGGGGTTTTCTTGTGTTTTTTTCCTCCTTCTATTTAGGTTCATTAAAAGCCGTGTTGTTTTAAACAATACCAACCATCCACACAGCATATTGCAACTTAAATGTTATCTTTTGGTTGAACTAATTCTGTATTTTTTTGTTGTTGAATATTAAAATCTGCAACACATAAAGGCCTATCATATTTGTTGCAATAATTATATATAGTTGATAAATACATTTGTTTGCTTACGGCCATTCCACCAATTATAGTAAAAGTAGGCCTACAACCTATTTTGAGGGAAAACGTTTTACGTTAGTTTGCAGCCCAGACATAAAACATTTACGGGTTAGGCCTAGCCTGATGCGTCTGCGGAAAGAAGTAAAGGCAAGCAAATAGACAACTATTTTGTTTTCTTGATTATATCCTAGGTGCAGTCTAAAATACAGTTATAAACAACACATTGATCAAAATAACAAATTGGAGATGTGTAGCCTGTACATTTTAACGTTTCATGTAATCATTCAAACAAAAATACACACGTCCTGATATTCAAATCCAAAAATAACAAATATTAGGAGTTCATAAAAATGTTTAAATAATTGTTTTAATTCAGACGTGGAGTTTCGAATGGTGTTTCTAGCTTCCTATAATAAAACATTAACATCGACCTCAAAATAAAAAGTATCATTTAGAGAGCTGAAATAACCCCACTCACATCTTCCTGGCAACAGCTATAATGATGCTTTTTTATCAGCTTAATGGAAACGAAAATAATTTAAACAATTGTATTAGTATTAATAATAATAATTATAATAATAATAAAATAAAAAACATAGGTTAATAATGCCTGTGATTGCAGTTAAGAATTCGATGCTTATTTTCCCACGTTGCTTCCTGTATAATTCAGAACAGATTTGGTTTGATGACGAAACAATAGTGTAATTACCGACTGGGAATAAACCGGGTTGAATCATTTCAACAACAACAACAACAATCTATTACGTTTTTTAAAAAAAATTATTTAACCTTTATTTAACTAGTCAGTCAAAAGGCAAAAGGCCTCCTGCGGGGACGGTGGATAAAACAATAATATTTAAATATAGGACAAAACACACATCATGATGAGAGAGACAACACAACACTACATAAAGAGAGACCTAAGACAACAACACAACATGGTAGCAACACAACATGGTAGAAACACAACATGGTCCAAACATTATTGGGCACAGACAACAGCACAAAGGTCAAGAAGGTAGAGACAACAATACATCACACAAAGCAGCCACAACTGTCAGTAAGAGTGTCCATGATTTGAGTCTTTGAATGAAGAGATTGAGATAAAACTGTCCAGTTTGAGTGTTTGTTGCAGCTCGTTCCAGTCGCTAGCTGCAGCGAACTGAAAAGAGGAGCGACCCAGGGATGTGTGTGCTTTGGGGACCTTTAACAGAATGTGACTGGCAGAACGGGTGTTGTATGTGGAGGATGAGGGCTGCAGTAGATATCTCAGATAGGGGGAGTGAAGCATAATGTGATGCCATTGAATCAACGTCGAAAACTGATTGGATTTGCAAAAAGTCATCTTCATAAGGGAATTTCGTATTTTTTTAACCCAACTTTGAACCTAAATCCAATGACAATGACAATGTGCAATGTTTTTTTTTAATTACATGTTAATTGAGAACTCAACCAAATCAAAACTAGACGTTGAAATGATGTCTATGCCCATTGGGTAGTGTTTACAGCTGATTTTGACATCATTCACTGCAGGGAGCAACCAGTCAGACACATCTACCAATAATCAAATCAAAATCAATTCAAAGTTTATTGGTGTGTACACAGTTTATCAGATGCTATAGCGGGTGCAGCGAAATGCTTATGTTACGAGCTCCTAACAATGCAGTAAAATGTCAATCAGGTACACACATAAATATTTACAAATGTCAAGAAATGTCAGAACGAATCCAATGAACAACCCTAATAGCACTGTAACAGTCAAATCCAAATGCAATCTATACGTATATAACCTGCATACATTTACACAAAACATACTAAGAATGATATATGTACAGCATTAGATACACTGTATATACAAAAGTATGTGGACACCCCTTCAATATGAGTGGATTTGTCCATTTCTGCCACAAGAAGAAAGTCCCCGCAGCAATGTTCCATCATCTAGTGGAAAGCCTTCCCAGAAGAGTGGAGGCTGTTATAGCAGCAATGTTCCAACATCTAGTGGAAAGCCTTCCCAGAAGAGTGGAGGCTGTTATAGCAGAAAAGGGTGGGACAAAAATGCCGTATTAATGCCCATGATTTTGGAATGAGATTTTCGATAAGCAGGTGTCCACATACTGTTGGTCATGTAGTGTATATTAGCATGACCAATGTCAAGATCCAAATAAATGAATAAATATGTAGTGTGTATAAACAATGTAACTAAAATGCATTGCACATTAGTATCATTATTAGAATGAGCTATATCGACAATTCAGTAGTTAAATACACACTACAAAACCTCATGGTAAAATGGATTAGAATTGCAGGAAATTAGCTTCCGGACCCAAGTCCAGAATATAAATATATACAGTATGTATGTGAATAGAACATGTGTACAACAGTAGTTATATAGGTTGAGCCTTGACTCGAATACAGTATATACATATGAAGTGGGTAAAACAGTATGAAAACTGTAAAGGGGGTGCGTAACTGGTGGCAGGGAAGTCAAACGCAGGAGAGCAGAACTAGGTAGTAACCGGAGCAGTTTAATCCAAAAAACCAACTACATAAAAATACAACAGAATATGGGTACAAAAAACCCAACACGCACCAATAAACAAGTGCACAAGCACTTACAACAAACAATCCCAAACAAAGACAGTACCCCCCCCCCGACGCGCGGCTCCAGCATGCCCAGGGGAGCGGTGGCCTCCCTAATCAACCCTGACCCTAATGGTCGACTGTCTAAGGCATGAACGGGGAAGGGCACAGCCACGGGAACAATGGGGATCCCTAAACTATGGGCGAACGATTTGTCTATAAAATTCCCAGCCACGCCTGAATCGACGAGCGCCTTATGGTGGGAATGCGGGGAATATTCAGGAAAAGTGACATACAAAAACATGTGTGCAACAGAGGGCTCTGAGTGAGAATGGTGCTGGCTCACCTGGGGTGACACCAGAGTGCCCTGCCTACTGCCTCGATCCCCAGAGGAACCAACCAGTGTGACCTCTGCGGTCACAGATGGTGCACGAGACGGAACCTCCTCCGGTCTCCCTGCGCACAGCACCTCCCAGCTCCATGGGCATCGGAGCGGTGGTGCTGGGGGATGGAACCAACAGACCCCGCTCTGGACGTCCGCGGGTATCCAGCAGGTTATCCAACCGAATAGACAGGTCCACCAGCTGGTCGAAGGTGAGGGTGGTGTCCCTGCAGGCCAACTCCTGACGGACGTCCTCGCGCAAACTGCAGCGATAGTGGTCGATCAGGGTCCTGTCGCTCCATCACGCGCCGGCGGCCAGGGTCCGAAACTCCTGGACGCTCCTCGTCCCCTGCCTCAGGTGGTAGAAACGTTCACCACCCGCCTCTGCTTGACATCATGGGAAAATCAAAATAAATCAGCCAAGACCTCAGAAAAAAAATTGTAGACCTCCACAAGTCTGGTTCATCCTTGGGAGCAATTTCCAAATGCCTGAAAGTACCACGTTCATCTGTACAAACAATAGTACGCAAGTATAAACATCATGTGACCACGCAGCCATCATACCGCTCAGGAAGGAGACGCGTTCTGTCTCCTAGAGATTAACGTACTTTGGTTCAAAAAGTGCAGATCAATCCCAGAACAACAGCAAAGGACCTTGTGAAGATGCGGCAGGAAAAAGGTACAAAAGTATGAAATGAGTAGACCAAGGCACAGCGTGCATAGAGTTCCACATGTTTATTGGATGAAACTCACAGAAAACAATAAAGCACAAAATGAAACGTGAAGCTAATGTAGTGCTCGCAGGCAACTAGACATGGACAACATCCCACAAAAACACAGTGGGAAAAGGCTGCCTAAATATGATCCCCAATCAGAGACAACGATAGACAGCTGCCTCTGATTGGGAACCATATCAGGCCAACATAGAAATACAGAAAACTAGAGTACCCACCTAGTCACACCCTGACCTAACCAAAATAGCGAATAAAGAGGTTCTCTAAGGTCAGGGCGTGACAGTACCCCCCCCCCCAAAGGTGCAGACTCCGGCCGCAAAACCTGACTCTATGGGGGAGGGTCTGGGTGGGCATCTAGCCTCGGTGGTGGCTCCGTTTCGGGACGTAGACCCCAATCCGCTCGCGGATCCCTCCGCTTCCGTGGAACCGGACCGTGGATCGTCGCCGGAGGCACCGGACCGTGGATCGTCGCCGGAGGAACCGGACCATAGATCGTCGTCGGGGACTCCGGACCACGGATCATCGCCGGAGGAACCAGACCGTAGATTGTCACCGGGGACTCTGGACCGTGGATCGTCGCCAGAGGAACCGGACCGTGGATTGTCGCCGGAGACTCTGGACCGTGGATCGTCGCCGGAGGCTCCGGACCGTGGATCGTCGCCGGGGACTCCGGACCGTAGATCGTTGCCGGGGACTCCGGACCGTAGATCGTCGCCAGAGATTCCAGACTGGGAACCGTTGCTGGAGGCTCCGGACCGGGAACTGTCGCTGGAGGCTCTGGACTGCCGACCGTCGCTGGAGGCTCTGGACTGCAGACCGTCGCTGGAGGCCTGGTGCGTGGAGCTGGCACAGGACGTACCAGGCTGGGGAGATGCAGAGGAGGCCTGATGCGTGGAGCTGGCACAGGGCGTACCAGGCTGGGGAGACGCACTGGAAGCTCTGGACTGCAGACCGTCGCTGGAGGCCTGGTGCATGGAGCTGGCACAGGACGTACCGGGCTGGGGAGACGCACAGGAGGCCTGGTGCGTGGAGCAGGCACAGGGCGTACCGGGCTGGGGAGACGCACTGGAGGCCGGGTGCGTGGAGCCGGCACAGGACGTACCGGGCTGGGGATTGCGAGGGAGCAACAATGACGACACCGGGGTTCGCGACCACGAAGCCCGAGAGGCAGCCTCAAAAAACACACCGGGTGGTCGGCGGAGCCGAGGTGTGAACCAGAGCCAGTCTGGGAGGGGAAGGTGAACTTGGAGGGGAGTGAAGGGAGTGAATCAGAGACAGTTAAGGAGTTGATGGGGAAATTGGAGGAGAGAGTTATGAGAGAGCTGTTGTGTTGGTGCATGAGGCACGACATTCGCCCTAAGGAGCGTGTCCTCAGTTTAATGCCACCTGAGTCAGCTCTCCATACTCGTCCTGAGGAGCGTGCTAGCCGTCTGGTGAAGACTGTGCCGGCCCCACGCAATCCACCCTTTGTTGTCATCTGGAAGAATTCATGGCAGAGGTGAGGAAGGTATTCGATTCTTCGGTATCCGGAAGAGAGGCGGTCAGTAAGCTTCTTGAATTACGTCAAAACTCCCGTAGTGTGGCAGACTACATGGTTGATTTTCGTACGTTGGCCGCCGAAAGTGCCTGGAACCCGGAGTCCCTTTTCGATACCTTTCATCATGGATTATCTGTTCTGCCTGCGGCTATGGAACCCTGACCTGTTCACCGGACGTGCTACCTGTCCCAGACCTGCTGTTTTCAACTCTCTAGAGACAGCAGGAGCAGTAGAGATACTCTGAATGATCGGCTATGAAAAGCCAACTGACATTTACTCTTGAGGTGCTGACTTGTTGCACCCTCGACAACTACTGTGATTATTATTATCTGACCCTGCTGGTCATTTATGAACATTTGAACATCTTGGCCATGTTCTGTTATAATCTCCACCCGGCACAGCCAGAAGAGGACTGGCCACCACTCATAGCCTGGTTCCTCTCTAGGTTTCTTCCTAGGTTTTGGCCTTTCTAGGGAGTTTTTCCTAGCCACCGTGCTTCTACACCTGCATTACTTGCTGTTTGGGGTTTTAGGCTTGGTTTCTGTACAGCACTTTGAGATATCAGCTGATGTAAGAAGGGATTTATAAATACATTTGATTTGATTTGCTAGCTGCTCGGGAACTACCGGTGGACCTCGACTCCTTCACCATTAGAATTGATGGACGTCTAAGGGAACGCTGGAGTGAGAAGAAGTCTGGCCTCGGGCACACTCATTCATTCACTAGGGCTGGCTCACCTTCGAAGGAATCCGGAAGTTTCCAAAGGCAGTTTTTCCCAAGAGGATACGAAGCCACCCGAGCCCCATCGTGAATCATCTACAACAGTTGAGTTGGATACTCCTGAGCCTATACAACTGGGAAGAGCTCGGTTATCGGTTAGGGAACGCTCACGAAGTTTGCGTTCTAACTGTTGTCTGTACTGTGGTGAGGCAAGACATTATATAGTTACCTGCCCTATGTACATATTACCTCAATCACCTGGACTGACCTGTGTCCCTGCACATTGACTCTGTACCTGTACACCCCTGTATATAGCCTCCACATTGACTCTGTACCTGTACCCCCTGTATATAGCCTCATTACTACCTGGTAGCCCCTGTATATAGCCTCCACATTGACTCTGTACCTGTACCCCCTGTATATAGCCTCCACATTGACTCTGTACCGTAACACCCTGTATATAGCCTCCACATTGACTCTGTACCTGTACCCCCCTGTATTTAGCCTCCACATTGACTCTGTACCTGTACCCCCTGTATATAGCCTCCACATTGACTCTGTACTGGTACCCCCTGTATATAGTCTCCACATTGACTCTGTACCTGTACCCCCTGTATATAGCCTCCACATTGACTCTGTACCGGTACCCCCTGTATATAGCCTCCACATTGACTCTGTACCGGTACCCCCCTGTATATAGCCTCCACATTGACTCTGTACCGGTACCCTCCTGTATATAGCCTCCACATTGACTCTGTACCGGTACCCCCTGTGTATAGCCTCCACATTGACTCTGTACCGGTACCCCCTGTATATAGTCTCCACATTGACTCTGTACCGTAATACCCTGTATATAGCCTCCACATTGACTCTGTACCGTAACGCCCTGTATATAGCCTCCACATTGTCTCTGTACCTGTACCCCCTGTATATAGCCTCCACATTGACTCTGTACCTGTACCCCCTGTATATAGCTTCGCTGCTGTTATTTTATCGTTGCTCTTTAATTATTTGTTATTTTTATTTATTTTTTACTTCATCTGAGATTCCAACCATCTGCCTCCTGTGTCTCGTCTTGTGCCCTGATACATTGTTGGTTAAGGGGCTTGTAAGTAATTATTTCACTGTAAGCGGCGCATGTTACAAATAACATTCTGTTTGATTCAATGAGAATAATGTCTGTGCTCTATTATATGTAATTTGAATATATATATTCTACTACACACAGAACTATATGTAATTTGAATATATATATTCTACTACACACAGAACTATATGTAATTTTAATATATATATTATACTACACACACAACTATAGGCATCTCTCTCTCTGAACATAATAAATTAATGAAGCTGTTTACATAGGCTATCCCTTTAACCCTCTATCCTGGTCCCGTGTGGCTCAGTTGGTAGAGCATGGTGTTTGCAACGCCAGGGTTGTGGGTTTGATTCCCACGGGGGACCAGTATGAAAAAAAATATATAATAATGTATGAAATGTATGCATTCACTACTGTAAGTCACTCTGGATAAGAGTGTCTGCTAAATTATTAAAATGTAAAATGTAACCTAAACAATACAGCCCTATTATTCATGATTTATATTAATCCAATTAATGTGGTCTAACCCTACTAACTACTAACCCCTACTAACCCCTAACCCATGTCAGAGGGTTCAGATATATCACATATAGAACTAATGCTTGGCCACAGGCGACGTTCTGTCCTCACCGGTTGATCTCGGAGTCTTTTCTCCTCTCGGGTTACCACTCTGTTCCGGCCTGTCTGGGGACTCAATCCAGCATTAATCATACCTAGAGGAACCCAGGCTGGCCGCTGAAATCAAAGGCCCGCGGCTTACAGAGGCTACTCACAATTTTTTATATATATATACCCAGTTCGTTATAGTTCACCTGTAATTTCTATCCCATATGGTTTCGATCACGCCGAGCCGAGAGACGAGGTGAAGTCATTGTAATAGGGCCATTACTCTGCGGGGGATGACTGTTATTGTATGAGAGGGGTGGTATGTTGACATAGGAGTGACGGGCACCATTTAGAGAAACACAGAGAGAGAGAGAGAGAGAGACTGTAGTGCCACCAGAATCAATTTAGAATGATAAACCCGGGTTAGTTTGACTCCTGAATGCTGATTGGCTGAAAGCTGCGTTGTGTCGTGCAAGAACAGCCCTCTGTCGTGGTATATTGGCTTATTGCTAAATATTATTTTCATGTAAATAATTACCATAAACCATTTGCCGGGGGCAAAGTATCTCTCTCGCTCTGCTCTAAAAAAAAGACAATCATGTTCTCTCTCTCAGCCCCGTTTCATTCCATTCCTCCTCCTCCTCCTCCTCCCTCCCTCCTCCTCCTCCTCCTCCTCCTCCTCCTCCTGCCAGTTGACCTGAGTCTGTTTAGAATCAGACTCATTCTTGTATTAACCACTGACCTCTACGACCTCTAGGAAGACTAGGCATGGAGACAGAGTGATGCTGGGTTGAGTGTAACCCACGACTGTGGCTAAGAGGACAGAGCCTGGGAAGAGGCCACAGCTAGGAGGGTACAGATCCTCAGTGAGGCAAAGAAAACACTTCAAACTGCTCTGAAAATATTTTTTAGTTCCCACCTCAGGTGCTGCTGTCTCAAGTCCTTTCTCTCTGAATGTGAGCAGCAGCAACTTCATCCTTTGGGATGATTGTCCACCCAATCACACACTTGATTGTCTAATGAACCTCAGCTGGGCTTGAATAGCCTCATTACTGGGAAGGTGCCGGAAGGGCGTGGTCCTTTATAGCTCCACACCCCCCATGAAGGAGGCCATCGGCCTACTGAAGATTAGCTATTCCACGGCCATCCCTCCTCCCCCCCCTTCCTGTTTTATTTATTTATTTAAGAATAGGAAATAGCCAGTGAAGTACTTCCTGAGGACAAGGGTCAAGGTTAGAATCGATCAGCTCAAAATAACTGAAAACAGAAGTTTGTCCTCCAATTTCAGACCGGGGTCAGATACATATCAATCAAGCAATCAATCAATCAATCAATCAATCAATCAATCAATCAATCAATCAATCAATCAATCAATCAAATGTATTTATAAATCCCTTTTTACATCAGCAGATGTCACAAAGTGCTGTACAGAAACCCAGCCTAAAACCCCAAACAGCAAGCAATGCAGATGTAGAAGCACGGTGGCTAGGAAAAACTACCTAGAAAGGCCAGAACCTAGGAAGAAACCTAGAGAGGAACCAGGCTATGAGGGGTGGCCAGTCCTCTTCTGGCTGTGCCGGGTGGAGATTATAACAGTACAGTCGTGGCCAAAAGTTTTGAGAATGACTGTTACGGCTGTCGTCTGAAGGAGTGGACCAAAGTGCAGTATGGTAAGTGTTCATTATTATTTATTAAACAATGAAACACTAGAACAAAGAAACAAAACGAAAAGCCAAACAGTTCCGTCAGGTAACGAATACAAAACTACAAAACAGAAAATAACTACCCACAAAACACAGGTGGGAAAAGGCTGCCTAAGTATGGTTCCCAATCAGAGACAACGATAGACAGCTGCCTCTGATTAGGAACCATACTCAGCCCAACACAAAGAAATACAAAACATAGAATACCCACCCCACACCCTGACCTAACAAAATAGAGAAACAAACCGTCTCTCTCAGGTCAGGGTGTGACAGTGACTCAAATATTAATTTTCACAAAGTCTGCTGCCTCAGTTTGTATGATGGCAATTTGCATATACTCCAGAATGTTATGAAGAGTGATCAGATGAATTGCAATTAATTGCAAAGTCCCTCTTTGCCACGCAAATTAACTGAATCCCCCAAAAACATTTTGACTGCATTTCAGCCCTGCCACAAAAGGACCAGCTGACATCATGTCAGTGATTCTCTCGTTAACACAGGTGTGAGTGTTGACGAGGACAAGGCTGGAGATCACTCTGTCATGCTGATTGAGTTCGAATAACAGACTGGAAGCTTCAAAAGGAGGGTGGTGCTTGGAATCATTGTTCTTCCTCTGTCAACCATGGTTACCTGCAAGAAAACACATGCCGTCATCATGCTTTGCACAAAAAGGGCTTCACATGCAAGGATATTGCTGCCAGTAAGATTGCACCTAAATCAACCATTTATCGGATCATCAAGAACTTCAAGGAGAGCTGTTCAATTGTTATGAAGAAGGCTTCAGGGCGCCCAAGAAAGTCCAGCAAGCACCAGGACCGTCTCCTAAAGTTGATTCAGCTGCGGGATCGGGGCACCACCAGTACAGAGCTTGCTCAGGAATGGCAGCAGGCAGGTGTGAGTGCATCTGCATGCACAGTGAGGCGAAGACTTTTGGAGGATAGCCTGGTGTCAAGAAGGGCAGCAAAGAAGCCACTTCTCTCCAGGAAAAACATCAGGGACAGACTGATATTCTGCAAAAGGTACAGGGATTGGACTGCTGAGGACTGGTGTAAAGTCATTTTCTCCGATGAATCCCCTTTCAGATTGTTTGGGGCATCCGGAAAAAAGCTTGTCCGGAGAAGACCAGGCGAGCGCTACCATCAGTCCTGGGTCATGCCAACAGTAAAGTATCCTGAGACCATTCATGTGTGGGGTTGCTTCTCAGCCAAGGGAGTGGGCTCACTCACAATTTTGCCTAAGAACACAGCCATGAATAAAGAATGGTACCAACACATCCTCCGAGAGCAACTCCTCCCAACCATCCAGGAACAGTTTGGTGACGAACAATGCCCTTTTCAGCATGATGTAGCACCTTGCCATAAGGCAAAAGTGATAACTAAGTGGCTCGGGGAACAAAACATAAATATTTTGGGTCCATGGCCAGGAAACTCCCCAGACCTTAATCCCATTGAGAACTTGTGGTCAATCCTCAAGAGGCGGGTGGACAAACAAAAACCCACAAATTCTGACAAACTCCAAGCATTGATTATGCAAGAATGGGCTGCCATCAGTCAGGATGTGGCCCAGAAGTTAATTGACAGCATGCCAGGGCGGATTGCAGAGGTCTTGAAAAAGAAGGGTCAACACTGCAAATATTGACTCTTTGCATCAACTTCATGTAATTGTCAATAAAAGCTTTTCACACTTATGAAATGCTTGTAATTATACTTCAGTATTCCATAGTAACATCTGACAAAAATATCTAAAGATACTGAAGCAGCAAACTTTGTGGAAATTAATATTTGTGTCATTCTCAAAACTTTTGACCACGACTGTACATGGCCAAGATGTTCAAATGTTCATAGATGACCAGCAGGGTCAAATAATAATAATCACAGTGGTTGTAGAGGGTGCAACAAGTCAGCACCTCAGGAGTAAATGTCAGTTGGCTTTTC
Organism: Salmo salar; assembly: GCF_905237065.1. NCBI lineage: Eukaryota > Metazoa > Chordata > Actinopteri > Salmoniformes > Salmonidae > Salmo > Salmo salar. The sequence goes on along the minus strand of NC_059455.1, from coordinate 53,542,168 downwards.
ATAGCTGAGCATTCAGAGTTAGAGACAGCAGGTGCGGAAGAGAGAGAGAATCGAAAACAACAGGTCCGGGACAAGGTATGTCATATACACTGAGTATACAAAACATTAAGAACACCTGCTCTTTCCATGACATAGACTGACCAGGTGAATCCAGGTGAAAACGATGATCCCTTATTGATGTCACTTTGGGTAGATAGCTCTGGAGTGATAGTATAAACTACATGACCGAAAGTATGTGGACACAAAATCATGGGCTTTAATATGGAGTTGGTCCCTCCTTTGCTGTTTGTGTGTCAGAATGCTATCACTGTACTTAATCTAATAGCAGAACCAAATGACCTGGATTGCAATTGAGATTATATAAGTAACTGGTTGCAAGTGGTCAATGCTGTTTGAGATTCTGCGTAGATTACTATAGTAATGGTGAAGCGTTCCACAGACCTGCAACATTTTTCACGCTATCTTGAACACACACACTTTCTAGGATTACATAAGAAGACATTTATTGTTTACAGTAACCTATAACGTATCCGGAGATGTGTTACTTATTTTAAAGTTAAATAGCTTTAACTTTAGGATTTTTTTTGACTGGATTACAAAAGTGATATTGAATTTTGTTTGGTTCACAACGTAACCAAGTATCAATATTTAAAGGAAATGTATCTACTGCTTGAATAGTTCCCGTCTATAAATAGTATTTTTTTGGTTGAGATGGAGACGTGAATCCAACATATGTTTGTTTGTTAACGAGTTAATAGTCTATTTACTGTTTTGCAAAAAGGGATATTGTGTTTGGTTGTGAACCAGATATCAACATTTGATAGAGATGTATCGTCGTATAGTTACGTCTGTGCCACTGAGTCTGGCTTTAAGTTCAGTTTGTCTACAAATGAATCATTAATATGTTTGATTCACATCTCCATTTCAACCCAAAAAAAATCTAAGTTCATTTTTAGGAATAAATCAAATCAAACTTTAAATGCATTTCAATACAGTTGGATTTTTTTTTATTTTGTCATATTCTTTAACTTCGATTTTTGGTTGAGATGGAGACGTGAATCCAACATTTTAGGTACTTGTAGATTCCAATTGAAATCAACCAAAGCTTGAAACCCTAGGCCTATTAGTTGAACCCTGGGTTGAATTTAAACAATAGTTGTTGATGACTTCTCAAACTGTCACGTCCTGACCAGTATAAGGGGTTATTTGTTATTGTAGTTTGGTCAGGACGTGGCAGGGGGGTATTTGTTTTGTGGTTCGGGGTTTGTTAGTATATGTGTTTATGTAGAGGGGTGTTTGGTTAGAGTATTCCGGGGTTTTTGGATTATGTTCTTTATTTTGTATTTCTATGTTCTGTCTATGTTGTGTATTTCTTTGTTGGCCTGGTATGGCTCTCATTCAGGAACAGCTGTACATCGTTGTTGCTGACTGAGAGTCATACTTAGGTAGCCCTTTTTTCACTTGTCCCTTTGTGGGAAGTTGTCCTGCAACACTGTTCGTTCGATCGTTTTCTTGTTTTGTTTGTTCAGTGTTAAATAAAGTCACTATGAGCACTCAACCCACTGCGCCTTGGTCCACTACGTACGACGACTGTTACACAAACGCGATATAGGCCTAAATAGCATTATTGTTGATACAGTATATGATTGATAAAGTATTATTTCATTAGCTCTGTTAAACCTTTGGAATGACTTTGATAGCAACAGTTAATCCATTAAGTGGAGATATCTCAACAATAATTCTCACAATTTTTTTAAACCTATTTTTTTTATTTAACTAGGCAAGTCAGTTAAGAACAAATTCTTATTTTACAATGACGGCCTATCCCGGCCAAACACTCCCCTAAGCCGGACGACGCTGGGCCAATTGTGCGCCGCCCTATGGGACTCCCGATCACAGCCGGTTGTGATAGAGCCCGGGATCAAACCAGGGTCTGTAGTGACGCCTCTAGCACTGAGATGCAGTGCCTTAGACCGCTGAACCAGGGTCTGTAGTGACGCCTCCAGCACTGAGATGCAGTGCCTTAGACCACTGAACCAGGGTGTCTGTAGTGACGCCTCTAGCACTGAGATGCAGTGCCTTAGACCGCTGAACCAGGGTCTGTAGTGACGCCACTAGCACTGAGATGCAGTGCCTTAGACCGCTGAAGCAGGGTCTGTAGTGACGCCTCTAGCACTGAGATGCAGTGCCTTAGACCGCTGAACCAGGGTCTGTAGTGACGCCTCCAGCACTGAGATGCAGTGCCTTAGACCACTGAACCAGGGTGTCTGTAGTGACGCCTCTAGCACTGAGATGCAGTGCCTTAGACTGCTGAACCAGGGTCTGTAGTGACGCCTCCAGCACTGAGATGCAGTGCCTTAGACCACTGAACCAGGGTGTCTGTAGTGACGCCTCTAGCACTGAGATGCAGTGCCTTAGACCGCTGAACCAGGGTCTGTAGTGACGCCTCCAGCACTGAGATGCAGTGCCTTAGACCGCTGAACCACTCGGGAGTCAAAAAAATTAAAATTATAATATTACATTGAAGATCTGACGTTGTTTCAAAGGTACAAATTCAACATATTTTATACAAGGTTGAAAATTGGTTACCTCGATGACATAATCCTGTGATTGAAATATCACCCTAACAAAAACTTGGTAACTCTTTTTTTTAATCCAACGTATTTTCTACGTAGATTCCACATCCAAATACGTTAACAAATTACGCTGAAAAAAACGTTGATTTTACCAGTTTGTTCCCAGTGGGTTGTTTCTTAACGTTCTCTAAACGTTCTGAGAACATGACTGTAGCCCTTTCCTGCAGTCGAATTACCAAATCACCCTCTAGTGGCCTCATGGGTGGATTGTTATTAATATTTTTCAGAATTACTAAACATTATTTTTTTTAAATCTGCCAAATATCGGATGTTTCTATGTCAAACGGTTTTGTTATTTCAGTCTTTCTGTGATGAGTATAAAGTGTAATACTGGGATGCAAACTCAAAATTAATTGCAAAATACATTTCAACTCTATATCTGGTACAGGTCTCTTCTTGTTTTTAAGCTCATAACCATGTGTGTGAGTTGTATACTTTTGTTTTAAAGTAGATTTGTTTAAGACTACCAGAAAACACTCTGTGTGACCCTGATTTAGCACGCTGCAGTAAAATGTTAAATTGAACCATGAGGAAAACTGTAGGAAATATTATGCTGAAGTATTGAAATTAACATTCTCGTCACTACGAGAACATTCCCAATGTCAAACCGGTTGGAGAACGTTCCTAGAACATTATCAAAAATGTAATTAAATGTAGCCAACTTTTAGAAAACGTCTGTTAAAGTAATGAAATACCAAGATTTTTTTGTTGTTGTTGTCATGTTCCTTAAATGTGCTGAGAATGTTCTAAAGCCAAGCACTTATTCTGCACCTTTCCCAGAAGGTTGTGAGACGGTTGTGTGCAAATTAACCATAGGATAACCACGCTCTCACCAGGCTCTAAGAAACATATGGTTCTCAGAACGTTATGCGCTATCTGGGGTGGGATATTATTTAAGGTCTCAGAAAAACAGGAACTTGTTTCTCTCTTTGGTGTATCGTGTTTCGATTTGTCAGGTGAGGGGTCGGGGAATGGAGAGAGGGTGTTGGAGGTGAAGACAGGGCTGAGGGAGGGATGAAAACAGAGGCATGTCAGAGCAGAGAGAGGTGAAGATAGACTGCTGATTTAGAGGGAGGAGGGTGTACAGATGGAAGACAGAAGCCCTGTGAGGGTTGCTAGTAGCTGGAAACAGCCAAAGGGGATATCATGTCATTATGACGCTAACTTGTGAATGAAAAGAAGCCCTCAGTTGAGCCTTAGGTTACCATCAATCACAAAGTTATCCAAGTGGATTGTTGAAATGTTCCTTTTCAACTCTTTGACTTCTTATCAACTGTAAACATTGTTATAGTGATCCAGAACAGTACTCTGCTGTATCTAACTGTCACGTCCTGACCATAGTAAGTGGTTCTTTTCTATGGTAGAGTAGGTCAGGGCGCGACAGGGGGGTGTTTGTCTATGTTTTGTATTTCTATGTTCAGTTTCTAGTTTTTGTATTTCTATGTTGGTTTTGTTTGTTATGACCTCCAATTAGAGGCAGCTGGTCATCGTTGTCTCTAATTGGAGGTCATATTTAAGCTGATGTTTGTCCCACCTGTTTTTGTGGGTGATTAATTTGTGAGTAGTGTTTGTTTCTCCTCTGCGTCACGTTTCTTTTTTTTTTTGTGGTAAATTTCAGTTATTTGATGTATTGCATAGTTTCACGGATTAAATAAATATGTGGAACGAAACACACGCTGCACTTTGGTCCGCTCCTTTGGACAGCCGTGACACTGACTGGCTCTGTCAGTCCTCTCTCTATAGAGAGTTACATGTTGTGGCTGTGGAAGAGGTCTTTTCCAACTATATGTCGTAAACCTAACCAGCTCCCCACCTGCGTTCAACAGGGTGTGTTGTCTTTAGGAAACTATGTCGGTTTCTAATGCTGGATGGATGTCATTCAGTGGACGTGTACTGTCTGTCTGACCACAAGTAAACTGACGAGGGTTTGGAGGACACCTTCAGGGAGGAGATAAACAGTTTCTCCTGTCAACCAGATGAAGTTAACTCAGAGAAGAACACAACTGCATGCACTCTAATAGACAAACGTACACATGAACAAACGTACGCACGGCCAAACGTACGCACGGCCAAACGTACGCACGGCCAAACGTACGCACGGCCAAACCTACGCACGGCCAAACCTACGCACGGCCAAACGTACAAACCTACACACGGCCAAAAGTACACACGGCCAAACCTACACAAGGCCAAACCTACACACGGCCAAACCTACACACGGCCAAACGGCCAAACATGATAGCACAGTGACTAGTGCCGTAGTGTCCAGCATAGAAATAGAGCTGATAGACCACTTAGATTATATTTATTTGTATGGTACAAACACTGATTCCTACCTCATAAAAGTTCTCAATAAAAGGATTTATTTCCCCAAACAGCTACACTCTACTAATAACGCCACCCCTCAGTTCCATCTCAGAGTGTTGTCTGTAGGACAACATTAACATGCCAGTGCTGGGGTGACTATTGGACAAACACAGGCTAGATGCGGACAAACTTAACTTTTAGTTGATTTGTCTTTGTTTCAAACGTCCATTTAGCTTTTCCTTGTTCCAGTTAAAGAAGTGTTCTGTAGATAGACACTGAAAGTGATTAAACAGAGGTGTTGAACATGCTTTGAACCTAGACGCTCGTTTACACTTTCCCCCGTCCATGTGGTCCTCCTTAAACGAGTGTTAATGTGGAGAGTACGAGGTATTAGATCAGATGATGGCTAATGCTGCCAATGGCTATCATGCTGAATTACAAATCCAATCAATGTTCATAACATGACTGCCTTTGGTGGGGCCTGTCATTCCATTACTAAACCTCAACACACTTGGACCCTGCTCCAATCCCAGAGTATCTATTCCTGGTCCATTACTAACCCAGTAGATTCCTGATGTCTGGTTCTCCATCTCTCCAGAGAGACACCTGGTCTTATGGATATTATTTATCTCCTTAAAGTGTCATGGCTGATTAAGGACTTTCATTATGTATTTAAAGATAAAGCATCACCACAATATCTGCCAGTTTACACTGGCCTCTGCCCCTTTCAGTTAACTGGGGGCCAACTCTCAGCACTGGAACCTTCAGTTATCTGGAGACCAACTCTCAGCACTGGAACCTTCAGTTATCCGGGGACCAACTCTCACCACTGGAACCTTCAGTTATCCGGGGACCAACTCTCAGCACTGGAACCTTCAGTTATCCGGGGACCAACTCTCAGCTCTGGAACCTTCAGTTATCCGGGGACCAACTCTCAGCACTGGAACCTTCAGTTATCCGGGGACCAACTCTCAGCACTGGAACCTTCAGTTATCCGGGGACCAACTCTCAGCACTGGAACCTTCAGTTATCTGGGGACCAACTCTCAGCACTGGAACCTTCAGTTATCTGGAGACCAACTCTCAGCACTGGAACCTTCAGTTATCCGGGGACCAACTCTCAGCTCTGGAACCTTCAGTTATCCGGGGACCAACTCTCAGCACTGGAACCTTCAGTTATCCGGGGACCAACTCTCAGCACTGGAACCTTCAGTTATCCGGGGACCAACTCTCAGCACTGGAACCTTCAGTTATCTGGGGACCAACTCTCAGCACTGGAACCTTCAGTTATCTGGAGACCAACTCTCAGCACTGGAACCTTCAGTTATCTGGGGACCAACTCTCAGCACTGGAACCTTCAGTTATCTGGGGACCAACTCTCAGCACTGGAACCTTCAGTTATCCGGGGACCAACTCTCACCACTGGAACCTTCAGTTATCCGGGGACCAACTCTCAGCACTGGAACCTTCAGTTATCCGGGGACCAACTCTCAGCACTGGAACCTTCAGTTATCTGGGGACCAACTCTCAGCACTGGAACCTTCAGTTATCCGGGGACCAACTCTCAGCACTGGAACCTTCAGTTATCCGGGGACCAACTCTCAGCTCTGGAACCTTCAGTTATCCGGGGACCAACTCTCAGCACTGGAACCTTCAGTTATCCGGGGACCAACTCTCAGCACTGGAACCTTCAGTTATCTGGGGACCAACTCTCAGCACTGGAACCTTCAGTTATCTGGGGACCAACTCTCAGCACTGGAACCTTCAGTTATCTGGAGACCAACTCTCAGCACTGGAACCTTCAGTTATCTGGGGACCAACTCTCAGCACTGGAACCTTCAGTTATCTGGGGACCAACTCTCAGCACTGGAATCTTCAGTTATCCGGGGACCAACTCTCAGCACTGGAACCTTCAGTTATCTGGGGACCAACTCTCAGCACTGGAACCTTCAGTTATCTGGGGACCAACTCTCAGCACTGGAACCTTCAGTTATCTGGAGACCAACTCTCAGCACTGGAACCTTCAGTTATCTGGGGACCAACTCTCAGCACTGGAACCTTCAGTTATCTGGGGACCAACTCTCAGCACTGGAACCTTCAGTTATCTGGGGACCAACACTCAGCACTGGAACCTTCAGTGCTGAGACCGCCCGAACAAGGAGAGGCATCGACTTTGGCAGAAGTCGTGACTGTCACGTCCTGACCATAGTAAGATGTGATTTTCTATGGTAGAGTAGGTCAGGGCGTGACAGGGGGTGTTTTATGTTTTTCTATGTTTTCTATTTCTATGTTTAAGTTCTAGTTGTTCTGTTTCTATGTATTTTTTGGGGGAGGGGGGTTGATCTCCAATTGGAGGCAGCTGGTCCTCGTTGTCTCTAATTGGAGATCATATTTAAGTAGGGGTTTTTCTTCCTGGTTTTTGTGGGTTATTATATTTTGAGTAGTGTTTGTTTCTCTCTGCGTCACGGTTTGTTGTTTTGTCATATTCAGTTATTTTATGTTTTGCAAAGTTTCATGGATTTAATAAAATGTGGAACTACAACCACGCTGCACTTTGGTCTGATCCTTTCGACAGCCGTGACAGAATAACCCACCACGAAAGGACCCTGGAGGCAGGCTGGGGACCGTGACAGAATAACCCACCACGAAAGGACCCTGGAGGCAGGCTGGGGACCGTGACAGTGACACCAACACTCAGCACTGGAATTCTTTATTTTTCCTTTTTTTTTATCCGGCCTTCTATTTTTCTCTTTCCGTGATTTATTTGTTAAAAGTTTGGCTCAGCGCTGTATCCATATTTGTCAGGGTTAATTAATTGTCAATGCCTTGTAACGTAACGGTGCTCGCTAGGTCTGCTCAGCGGGGCGACGTCTTTACGTCCTGATGTTAAGTGTTGTCTGTGTAAACAGCTTGGTTGCTAGGGAACCTTACTGTCAGATTATATCTATTATTGGACTGCTGGTGGTGCTCTGGTTCCCCAGGGCCTTGTGCAATCCAAGCCGAGGATCAGAGCTCTTTTCTGGGCTGCCTCTCCACATCACTCCCTCCCCTGCTCTCCCTCCATCCCTCTCCACATCACTCCCTCCCCTGCTCTCCCTCCCTCCCTCCCTCCCTCCCTCCCTCCCTCCCTCCCTCCCCCTCCCTCCCTCCCTCTCCACATCCCTCCCTCCCTCCCCTGCTCTCCCTCCATCCCTCTCCACATCACTCCCTCCCCTGCTCTCCCTCCCTCACTCTCCATATCACTCCCTCCCCTGCTCTCCCTCCCTCCTGCTCCACATCACTCCCTCCCCTGCTCTCCCTCCCTCCCTCCCTCTCCACATCACTCCCTCCCTCCCTCTCCACATCACTCCCTCCCCTGCTCTCCCTCCCTCCCTCCCTCTCCACATCACTCCCTCCCCTGCTCTCCCTCCATCCCTCTCCACATCACTCCCTCCCCTGCTCTCCCTCCCTCCCTCCCTCCCTCCCCTGCTCTCCCTCCCTCCCTCTTCACATCCCTCCCTCCCCTGCTCTCCCTCCATCCCTCTCCACATCACTCCCTCCCCTGCTCTCCCTCCCTCACTCTCCACATCACTCCCTCCCCTGCTCTCCCTCCCTCCTTCTCCACATCACTCCCTCCCCTGCTCTCCCTCCCTCCCTCCCTCTCCACATCACTCCCTCCCTCCCTCTCCACATCACTCCCTCCCCTGCTCTCCCTCCCTCCCTCCCTCTCCACATCACTCCCTCCCCTGCTCTCCCTCCCTCCCTCTCCACATCACTCCCTCCCCTGCTCTCCCTCCCTCCCTCTCCACATCACTCCCTCCCTCCCTCTCCACATCACTCCCTCCCCTGCTCTCCCTCCCTCCCTCTCCACATCTCTCCCTCCATCACTCTCCACATCACTCCCTCCCCTGCTCTCCCTCCCTCTCCACATCACTCCCTCCCCTGCTCTCCCTCCCTCCTTCTCCACCTCACTCCCTCCCCTGCTCTCCCTCCCTCCTTCTCCACCTCACTCCCCTGCTCTCCTTCCCTCCCTCCCTCCCTCCCTCCCCTCCCTCCCTCCCTCTCCACATCACTCCCTCCCCTGCTCTCCCTCTCCACCTCTCACCCTGAGATCTCTTAAAAACCCTTTAATGAACATCTGGACTATATTAGTGTAATATTGCTATCAGCCAGGCTGCTATTTGATCCCCTCTTCTCCTCTTTTTCTCCCCAGGCCTGAAATAGCCCTTATGAACTGTATTTGGCTGTAGATTATTCATCGTGGTCATTATACATGGTTCTGTATACATTTGGCTTTTCAGATGTCAGTTATGATATTTATAAAATGTGTGAAATGGATCAAGCCTCTAACCATTTCAGACCTCACTGGCCATAACCATAGAAATAAATCCATGCTGATTCTATGGACGCAACAACCCCAGAGGCAAAAGTCCTGTACAGCCTCTTGAACAGTGCAGGATCTCTGACCACCAGGGACAGAGCAGCTGCCTGTAGAAGGGATAGCCTGGGATACTAGTTACACAGAGAAACCTTATTTCACCTGATACTAGTTAGAGACATACCTTATTTCATATGATACTAGTTACAGAGAAAGACCTTATTTTACCTGATACTAGTTAAGAGAAAGACCTTATTTCATATGATGACCAGGAACGATTCTGGGCCACATGACCAGGAACAACTCTGGGCCATATGACCAGGAACAACTCTGGGCCACATGACCAGGAACAACTCTGGGCGACATGACCAGGAACAACTCTGGGCCACATGACCAGGAACAACTCTGGGCCACATGACCAGGAACAACTCTGGGCCACATGACCAGGAACAACTCTGGGCCACATGACCAGGAACAACTCTGGGCGACATGACCAGGAACAACTCTGGGCCACATGACCAGGAACAACTCTGGGCCACATGACATGACCAGGAACAACTCTGGGCCACATGACCAGGAACAACTCTGGGCCACATGACCAGGAACAACTCTGGGCCACATGACCAGGAACAACTCTGGGCCACATGACCAGGAACAACTCTGGGCCAAATGACCAGGAACAACTCTGGGCCATATGACCAGGAGCAACTCTGGGCCACATGACCAGGAACAACTCTGGGCCATATGACCAGGAACAACTCTAGGCCATATGACCAGGAACAATTCTGGGCCAAGAGTTCATTGTAATGGCTGGAATGGAATAAATGGAACGGAACAAACATGCGGTTTCCATGTGTTTGATGTGTTTGGTACCATTCCATGTATCCCATTCCAGCCATTACAATGAGCCATCCTCCTATAGCTTCTCCTACCAGCCTCCTCTGTTTCTTATGTACAACAAAGAGATGTCAGTAAGCAGCTAGCTCCAGTCAAAACAGAGGGCGATGATGATGATGATGATGATGCTAAAGCTTTTCCCGCCAGCCTTCTCTAATAACAAACCTTATTTCCCTGGCCTGGCTGAAATATGCACAGTACCAGTCAAAAGTTTGGACACAACTACTCATTCCAGGGTTTTTCTTTATTTTTTTAAATGTTTTACATTGTAGAATAATAGTGAAGACATCAAAACTGGAGTCAACATGGGCAGCATCCCATATATTATCATGTAGTAAGCAAAAAAGTGTTTAACAAATCAAGATATATTTTATATTTGAGATTCTTCAAAGTATCTACCCTTTGCCTAGATGACAACTTTGGTTTCTCTTGGCATTCTCTCAACCAACTTCGTGAGGTAGTCATCTGGAATGCATTTCAATTAAAAGGTGTGCCTTGTTAAAAGTTAATTTGTGGAATTTCTTTCCTTCTTAATGCGTTTGAGCCGATCAGTTGTGTTGTGACAAGGTAGGGGTGGTATACAGAAGATATCCCTATTTGGTAAAAGTCCATATTATGGCAAGAACAGCTCAAATAAGCAAAGAGAAACGACAGTCCATCATTACTTTAAGACATGAAGGTCAGTCAATGCCGAAAATTCCAAGAGCTTTGAACATTTCTTCAAGTGCAGTCACAAAAACCATCAAGTGCTATGATGAAACTGTCTCTCGTGTGGAACGCCACAGGAAAGGAAGACCCAGAGTTACCTCTGCTTCAGAGGATAAGTTCATTAGAGTTACCAGCCTCAGAAATTGCAGCCCAAATAAATGCTTCACAGAGTTCAAGTAACAGACACATCTCAATATCAACTGTTCAAAGGAGATTGCGTGAATCAGGACTTCATGGTCAAATTGCTGCAAAGAAACCCTACTAAAGGACACCAATAATAATAAGAGACTTGCTTGGGCCAAGAAACACGAGCAATGGACATTAGACTGATGATTCCAAATTTTATAATTTTTTCCAACTGCCGTGTCTTTGTGAGACGCAGAGTAGGTGAACGGATGATCTCCGCATGTGTGGTTCCCACTATGAAGCATGGAGGAGGAGGTGTGATGATGTGGGGGTGCTTTGCTGGTGACACTGTCAGTGATTTATTTAGAATTCAAGGAACACTTAACCAGCATGACTACCACAGCATTCTGCAGCGATATGCCATCTCATCTAGTTTGCGCTTAGTGGGAGTATCATTTGTTTTTCAACAGGACAATGACCCAACACACCTCCAGGCTGTGTAAAGGCTATTTGACCAAGAAGGAGAGTGATGGAGTGCTGCATCAGATGACCTGGCCTCCACAATCACCCGACCTCAACCCAATTGAGATGGTTTGGGATGAGTTGGACCGCAGAGTGAAGGAAAAATAGCCAACAAGTGCTCAGCATATGTGGAAACTACTTGAAGACTGTTGAAAAAGCATTCCTCATGAAGCTGGTTGAGAGAATGCCAAGAGTGTGCAAAGCTGCCATCAAGGCAAAGGGTGGCTACTTTGAAGAATCTAAAATCTAAAATATATTTAGATTTGTTTAACACTTTTTTGGTTACTACATGATTCCATATGTGCTATTTCATAGTTTTGATGTCTTCACTATTATTCTACAAAGTAGAATATAGTAAAAATAAAGAAAAACCCTTGAATGACTAGGTGTGTCCTAACTTCTGACTGGTACTGTATGCCTTCCTCCATTCATTATAAGGGTTGACACAAATGATATGCAGCAGTCTGGACCACTATTGGAGATCTGGTTAAAATTAAGTTCCCCTTGTTGATCTCTCTCTCTCTCGCTCTCTCTCGTCAAGGTCAGAGATACCTCAGAATGTCATACACAGGAAGTAGAACCCACATGACTCCATAAATCATAAATCATGACAATTGTCTCCATAATGATAATTGGTCTTTGGGAGACAAAGTTCTTCCTTCCTCAACGTTCAGGGACAATCAATCACTAGGAAAATGGCCGACTACCAGCGAACAGACGTTGATTCAGAATCCATTTTGTGTCGTCTTGACTTATCAAGAGAATATAGACCAACGCTATTGTCAAGGTCCTAAACTACAGGTTGTGTCCTGAGAGATTGAAATAGTCTAACTCACTTTCCCTACCCAGCTTCAATGTAACACATAACAACCAGCTTCAATGTAACACATACCAACCAGCTTCAAAGTAACACATAACAACCAGCTTCAATGTAACACATAACAACCAGCTTCAATGTAACACATAACAACCAGCTTCAATGTAACACATAACAACCAGCTTCAATGTAACACATAACAACCAGCTTCAATGTAACACATAACAACCAGCTTCAATGAAAAACCCAGCAGTGTTGCAGTTCTTGACACACTGAAACCGTGTGCCTGGCACCTACTACCATACCCTGTTCAAAGCTACTTAAATCTTTTGTCTTGCCCATTCACCCTCTGATTGGCACAAATCAAATCAAATTTTATTGGTCACATGGTTATCAGATGTTAATGCGAGTGTAGCGAAATGCTTGTGCTTCTAGTTCCGACCGTGCAGTATTATCTAACAAGTAATCTAACACTTCCACAACACACGTACACAATCCATGTCTCAATTGTCTCAAGGCGTAAAAATCCTTCTATAACCATGTCTCCTCCCCTTCACCTACACTGATTGAAGTGGATTTAACAAGCGACATCAATAAGGGATCTTTCACCTGGATTCACCTGGTCAGTCTGTCATAGACAGAGCAGGTGTTCTTAATGTTTTGTACACTCAGTGTATACTTCCATAAACTATTGGAACTGGTACCAAGCTACCTTCAGACTTGTAAAGCTTGTGTGTGTTCCTAGAGCAAAACAACATGTTCTTGAGAGTTTCATCTTTCCATAGAGGGGTCATAATAGTTTTGTAGGCCAAACCATTTGGATGCTACAGCCATTTTTTGTGAGAAGACTGATCTGAAAAACCCCGCTGGTAGCTCTGCCAACTTTCACCGCAGATGCAGAAGTCCGACATCTACAGATGCAATTGTTTGAGACGATAGCCCGTGCAGATATCTCTAGTTTAAACAGACAGATTTTTATGGGGATTTTCATTATGCTAATTCGATGTCCACGAGGGCACGAACATCGACTCTGCGGGGTTTAACGCGTAACGACCAGCTTCAATTTAACACACTGCTAAATCAGTGGTGTACATTCAACTCTTAAAGTGTTAAATGTAGACTATTGTCAGTGAACATATGAGTCCCACTGAACTGGTGTTAAAATAACACTTTTGACAGTGTTATAGATTTAACTCTGTTGTGGTGTTCCCCATTCAACACTTAAAGGGTTCAAATTAGCCGTAGCTCTACTGTAGAGGAATATGCAACAACTACAGTGTAAAATATAACACTGATTTAGAGTAAACTGGACTCACTTTACTTAGTGCTGATGTTGTTACACTTTCTCAGTGTAAGAAATGAACAGTAAATACTGTTGTGCTGTTTTTTTTAACACTGTATGGTGTAAAGCCTAATTTGCATATTTCCCTTGGTGCCTTTTCTTTTCGAGTGAAATGTAGAGTGCACCCATGACTGTATTTGTTGGTGACATGGTTATTACATTCTTTTATTTTAAAGGCCTTTGGCTTTCACCAAGTGAGTACTTAGGTGAATGCTATCATTAAAATTAAACTATATGACAATACATCTTTACTATGAGGGCCTAGTTTTACCTTAACACAGTGGTGTTAGGAAACTCCTGGTTTACAGGCCACATCAGGCCAGCAAGTCACATTATGCTGGTTTGAAGTGATGTGTAATTCCTATTGGAATCCAGCCAGAGTTAGGATATCCAACATTTTGAATTTTTATTCACCCGTAACCTGCATTCATAATGAATGTCAGGGTTTGGAAAGTTGAGAAGAAGACTACCAATACAATTTAACCGGAACAACCATTTCAGTGACGGGTGCAATGAATCTAACTAACTGTTTGGATTAGTTTATAAAAAATATTTCAATACATAACGACCAGCTTCAATACATAACGAACGGCTTCAATACATAACGACTAGCTTCAACACATAAAGACAAGCTTCAATACATAAATACCAGCTTCAATATATAACGACCAGCTTCAATACATAACTACCAGCTTCAATACATAACGACCAGCTTCAATACATAACGACCAGCTTCAATGCATAACTACCAGCTTCCATATATAACGACCAGCTTCAATACATAACTACCAGCTTCAATACATAACGACCAGCTTCAAAACATAATTCCCAGCTTCAATACATAACGACCATCTTTAATATATAACGACCAGCTTCAATACATAACTACCAGCTTCAATACATAACGACCAGCTTCAATACATAACGAACGGCTTCAATACATAACGAACGGCTTCAATACATAACGACCGGCTTCAATACATAACGACAAGCTTCAAAACATAACGACCGGCTTCAATACATAACGACCGGCTTCAATACATAACGACCAGCTTCAATACATAACGACCAGCTTCAACACATAACGACCAGCTTCAATACATAACTACCAGCTTCAATATATAACGACCAGCTTCAATACATAACTACCAGCTTCAATACATAACGACCAGCTTCAATACATAACGACCAGGATCAATAAGAGCTTGGTCTGCAGTCTGTTCTTCCTGGGGATCAGGCAGGTCCCTCTAGCTGCAGTCTGTTCTTCCTGGGGATCAGGCAGGGCCCTCTAGCTGCAGTCTGTTCTTCCTGGGGATCAGGCAGGTCCCTCTAGCTGCAGTCTGTTCTTCCTGGGGATCAGGCAGGTCTCTCTAGCTACAGTCTGTTCTTCCTGGGGATCAGGCAGGTCCCTCTAGCTGCAGTCTGTTCTTCCTGGGGATCAGGCAGGTCCCTCTAGCTGCAGACTGTTCTTCCTGGGGATCAGGCAGGTCCCACTAGCTGCAGTCTATTCTTCCTGGGGTTCAGGCAGGTCTCTGTAGCTGCAGTCTGTTCTTCCTGGGGATCAGGCAGGTCCCTCTAGCTGCAGTCGGTTCTTCCTGGGGATCAGACAGGTCTCTCTAGATGCAGTCTGTTCTTCCTGGGGCTCAGGCAGGTCTCTCTAGCTGCAGTCTGTTCTTTCTGGGGATCAGGCAGGTCTCTGTAGCTGCAGTCTGATCTTCCTGGGGATCAGGCAGGTCTCTCTAGGCTGCAGTCTGTTCTTCCTGGGGATCAGGCAGGTCCCTCTAGCTACAGTCTGTTCTTCCTGGGGATCAGGCAGGTCCCTCTAGCTACAGTCTGTTCTTCCTGGGGATCAGGCAGGTCCCTCTAGCTGCAGTCTGTTCTTCCTGGGGATCAGGCAGGTCTCTCTAGCTACAGTCTGTTCTTCCTGGGGATCATGCAGGTCTCCCTAGCTACAGTCGGTTCTTCCTGGGGATCAGGCAGGTCCCTCTAGCTGCAGTCTGTTCTTCCTGGGGATCAGGCAGGTCCCACTAGCTGCAGTCTATTCTTCCTGGGGATCAGGCAGGTCTTTCTAGCTACAGTCTGTTCTTCCTGGGGTTCAGGCAGGTCTCTGTAGCTACAGTCTGTTCTTCCTGGGGATCAGGCAGGTCCCTCTAGCTGCAATCTGTTCTTCCTGGGGATCAGGCAGGTCCCTCTAACTGCAGACTGTTCTTCCTGGGGATCAGGCAGGTCCCTCTAGCTGCAGCCTGTTCTTCCTGGGGATCAGGCAGGTCTCTCTAGCTACAGTCTGTTCTTCCTGGGGATCAGGCAGGTCTCTCTAGCTGCAGTCTGTTCTTCCTGGGGATCAGGCAGGTCTCTCTAGCTGCAGTTTGAGATGTTTCATATTTTCCAGGGTGCGTAGTGTGCGCGCGTGTGTGTGTGTGTGTGTGTGTGTGTGTGTGTGTGTGTGTGTGTGTGTGTGTGTGTGTGTGTGTGTGTGTGTGTGTGTGTGTGTGTGTGTGTACTTGCGTGTGTGTGCATAGCGTGTGCAGGGCATTTACTGTTGGCGTCAGGATCTGGGCCGGTCTGAGGGGAGCCACTTTGAAGTGTTTGTGGTAGCGCCACATCTGTTGAAAATATGTGAGTACTATGAGGAGGGGCTGTGTTGTGTGTCTGTTAGAGAGAGAGAGGGAGTGAGAGGGAGAGGGAGACAGAGAGGGAGACAGAGAGAGAGAGGGAGACAGAGAGGGAGACAGAGAGGGAGAGGGGGAGAGAGAGGGAGAGAGAGAGGGGGAGGGGGCGACAGAGAGAGAGAGGGGGAGAGAGAGGGAGTGAGAGCGAGACAGAGAGAGAGAGGGAGACAGAGAGAGAGAGGGAGACAGAGAAGGAGAGGGAGACGGAGAGACAGAGAGGGAGACCGAGAGGGAGACAGAGAGGGAGACAGAGAGGGAGAGGGGGAGAGAGAGGGAGGGGGAGAGAGAGAGAGGAAGACAGAGAGGGGGAGAGAGAGAGAGAGGAAGACAGAGAGAGAGGGGGAGAGAGAGAGGGAGGGAGGGGGAGGGAGAGGGAGAGAGAGAGGGAGACAGAGAGAGAGAGGGGGCGATAGAGAGAGAGAGGGGGAGAGAGAGGGAGTGAGAGGGAGAGAGAGAGGGAGACAAAGAGAGAGAGGGAGACAGAGAGGGAGAGGGAGAGAGAGAGTGAGACAGAGAGAGAGAGGGAGTGAGAGGGAGACAGAGAGAGAGAGAGGGAGACAGAGAGAGAGAGAGAGAGAGAGGGAGACAGAGAGGGAGAGGGAGAGGGAGATGGAGAGAGAGAGGGAGACAGAGAGGGAGACAGAGAGTGAGAGGGGGAGAGAGAGGGAGAGAGAGAGGGGGAGAGAGAGAGAGGAAGACAGAGAGGGGGGAGAGAGAGAGGGGGAGAGAGAGAGGGAGGGAGGGGGAGAGAGAGGGAGAGAGAGAGAGGGAGACAGAGAGAGAGAGGGGGAGAGAGAGGGAGTGAGAGGGAGGGGAAGAGAGAAGGAGAGAGAGAGGGAGACAGAGAGAGTGTGTGTGTATGTGTGTGTGTGTGTGTGTGTGGGGGGGTGTGTGTGTGTGTGTGTGTGTGTCCATAGACCTCAGCAGTGTGTGTGTGTGTATCTATAAACCTCAGCAGAGAGAGAGAGTGTGTATGTGTGTGTGTGTGTGTATGTGTGTGAGTGTGTGTGTGTCCATAGACCTCAGCAGTGTGTGTGTGTGTGTGTGTGTGTATCTATAAACCTCAGCAGTGTGTGTGTGTGTGTGTGTGTGTGTGTGTGTGTGTGTGTGTGTGTGTGTGTGTGTGTGTGTGTGTGTGTGTGTGTGTGTGTGTGTGTGTGTGTGTGTGTGTGTCTATAAACCTCAGCAGAGAGAGAGTGTGTGTGTGTGTGTGTCTATAAACCTCCAAGCTCATCACCAAGCTGGGGATCCTGGGACTAAACATCTACCTCTGTAACTGGATCCTGGACTTCCTGCCTCCGCCATCGCTGATCCTCAACACGGAGGCCCCGCAGGGGTATGTGCTCAGTGCTTAGTCCCCTCCTTTACTCCCTGTCTCCCACGACTGTGTGGCCATGCACGACTCCAACACCATCATCAAGTTGGCTGATGACACGGCGGTGGAAGGCCTGATCACCGACCGGCAACGAGACAGACTAAGAGACGATGTCAGAGACTTTTAGCAGTGTGGTGCCATGACAACAACCTCTCCCTCAAGGTCAGTCAGACCAAGGAGGTGATCGTTGACTACAGGAGATAGAGGTTGAGAGCGCGCCCCATCCACATCGACGAGAGGGGAGAGCACACCCCATCCACATCGACTGGAGGGGAGAGCGCACCCCATCCACATCGACTAGAGGGGAGAGCGCACCCCATCCACATCGACTAGAGGGGAGAGCGCGCCCCATCCACATCGACTAAGGGGAGAGCACACCCAATCCACATCGACTAGAGGGGAGAGCGCGCCCCATCCACATCGACTAGAGGGGAGAGCACACCCCATCCACATCGACTAGAGGAGAGAGCGCACCCCATCCACATCGACTAGAGGGGAGAGCACACCCCATCCACATCGACTAGAGAAGAGAGCGCGCCCCATCCACATCGACTAGAGGGGAGAGCACACCCCATCCACATCGACTAGAGGAGAGAGCGCGCCCCATCCACATCGACTAGAGGGGAGAGCACACCCCATCCACATCGACTAGAGGGGAGAGGACGCCCCATCCACATCGACTAGAGGGGAGAGCACACCCCATCCACATTGACTAGAGGGGAGAGCGCACCCCATCCACATCGACTAGAGGGGAGAGCACACCCCATCCATATCGACTAGAGGGGAGAGGACACCCCATCCACATCAACTAGAGGGGAGAGCACGCCCCATCCACATCGACTAGAGGGGAGAGCACGCCCCATCCACATCGACTAGAGGGGAGAGCACACCCCATCCACATCGACTAGAGGGGAGAGCACGCCCCATCCACATCGACTAGAGGGGAGAGCACGTCCCATCCACATCGACTAGAGGGGAGAGCGCGCCCCATTCACATCGACTAGAGGGGAGAGCGTGCCCAATCCACATCGACTAGAGGGGAGAGCGTGCCCCATCCACATCGACTAGAGGGGAGAGCACGCCCCATCCACATCGACTAGAGGGGAGAGCACGCCCCATCCACATCGACTAGAGGGGAGAGCACACCCCATCCACATCGACTAGAGGGGAGAGCGCGCCCCATCCACATCGACTAGAGGGGAGAGCACGCCCCATCCACATCGACTAGAGGGGAGAGCGCGCCCCATCCACATCAACTAGTAGTATCCTGTATAGTGTATTACTATTGACCAGGGCCCTCTAGGTAGTATCCTATATAGTGTATTACTATTGACCAGGGCCCTCTAGGTAGTATCCTGTATAGTGTATTACTATTGACCAGGGCCCTCTAGTAGTATCCTGTATAGTGTATTACTATTGACCAGGGCCCCCTAGGTAGTAGCCTATATAGTGTGTTACTATTGACCAGGGCCCTCTAGGTAGTACCCTATATAGTGTATTACCATTGACCAGGGCCCTCTAGGTAGTATCCTGTATAGTGTATTACTATTGACCAGGGCCCTCTAGGTAGTATCCTGTATAGTGTATTACTATTGACCAGGGCCCTCTAGTAGTATCCTGTATAGTGTATTACTATTGACCAGGGCCCTCTAGTAGTATCCTGTATAGTGTATTACTATTGACCAGGGCCCTCTAGTAGTAACCTATATAGTGTATTACTATTGACCTGGGCCCTCTAGTAGTAACCTATATAGTGTATTACTATTGACCAGGGCCCTCTAGTAGTATTCTATATAGTGTATTACTATTGACCAGGGCCCTCTAGGTAGTATCCTGTATAGTGTATTACTATTGACCAGGGCCCTCTAGGTAGTACCCTGTATAGTGTATTACTATTGACCAGGGCCCTCTAGGTAGTACCCTATATAGTGTATTACTATTGACCAGGGCCCTCTAGGTAGTACCCTGTATAGTGTATTACTATTGAACAGGGCCCTCTAGGTAGTATCCTGTATAGTGTATTACTATTGACCAGGGCCCTCTAGTAGTATCCTGTATAGTGTATTACTATTGACCAGGGCCCTCTAGTAGTATCCTGTATAGTGTATTACCATTGACCAGGGCCCTCTAGGTAGTATCCTGTATAGTGTATTACTATTGACCAGGGCCCTCTAGTAGTAACCTACATAGTGTATTACTATTGACCAGGGCCCTCTAGTAGTAACCTATATAGTGTATTACTATTGACCAGGGCCCTCTAGTAGTATCCTATATAGTGTATTACTATTGACCAGGGCCCTCTAGGTAGTACCCTGTATAGTGTATTACTATTGACCAGGGCCCTCTAGGTAGTACCCTGTATAGTGTATTACTATTGACCAGGGCCCTCTAGGTAGTACCCTATATAGTGTATTACTATTGACCAGGGCCCTCTAGTAGTAACCTGTATAGTGTATTACTATTGACCAGGGCCCTCTAGTAGTATCCTATATAGTGTATTACTATTGACCAGGGCCCTCTAGGTTGTACCCTATATAGTGAATTACTATTGACCAGGGCCCTCTAGTAGTATCCTGTATAGTGTATTACTATTGACCAGGGCCCTTTAGTAGTATCCTGTATAGTGTATTACTATTGACCAGTGCCCTCTAGTAGTATCCTGTATAGTGTATTACTATTGACCAGCGCCCTCTAGTAGTATCCTGTATAGTGTATTACTATTGACCAGGGCCCTCTAGGTAGTATCCTGTATAGTGAATTACTATTGACCAGGGCCCTCTAGTAGTATCCTGTATAGTGTATTACTATTGACCAGGGCCCTCTAGTAGTATCCTGTATAGTGTATTACTATTGACCAGGGCCCTCTAGGTAGTATCCTATATAGTGTATTACTATTGACCAGGGCCCTCTAGGTAGTATCCTGTATAGTGTATTACTATTGACCAGGGCCCTCTAGTAGTATCCTATATAGTGTATTACTATTGACCAGGGCCCTCTAGGTAGTATCCTGTATAGTGTATTACTATTGACCAGGGCCCTCTAGGTAGTATCCTGTATAGTGTATTACTATTGACCAGGGCCCTCTAGGTAGTATCCTGTATAGTGTATTACTATTGACCAGGGCCCTCTAGGTAGTATCCTGTATAGTGTATTACCATTGACCAGGGCCCTCTAGGTAGTATCCTATATAGTGTATTACTATTGACCAGGGCCCTCTAGGTAGTATCCTGTATAGTGTATTACTATTGACCAGGGCCCTCTAGGTAGTAACCTGTATAGTGTATTACTATTGACCAGGGCCCTCTAGTAGTATCCTGTATAGTGTATTACTATTGACCAGGGCCCTCTAGTAGTATCCTCTATAGTGTATTACCATTGACCAGGGCCCTCTAGGTAGTATTACTATTGAACAGGGCCCTCTAGGTTGTACCCTATATAGTGAATTACTATTGACCAGGGCCCTCTAGTAGTATCCTGTATAGTGTATTACTATTGACCAGGGCCCTCTAGTAGTATCCTGTATAGTGTATTACTATTGACCAGGGCCCTCTAGTAGTATCCTGTATAGTGTATTACTATTGACCAGGGCCCTCTAGGTAGTATCCTGTATAGTGTATTACTATTGACCAGGGCCCTCTAGGTAGTATCCTGTATAGTGTATTACTATTGACCAGGGCCCTCTAGGTAGTATCCTGTATAGTGTATTACTATTGACCAGGGCCCTCTAGGTAGTACCCTGTATAGTGTATTACTATTGACCAGGGCCCTCTAGGTAGTACCCTATATAGTGTATTACTATTGACCAGGGCCCTCTAGGTAGTATCCTGTATAGTGTATTACTATTGACCAGGGCCCTCTAGTAGTATCCTGTATAGTGTATTACTATTGACCAGGGCCCTCTAGTAGTATCCTGTATAGTGTATTACTATTGACCAGGGCCCTCTAGGTAGTATCCTGTATAGTGTATTACTATTGACCAGGGCCCTCTAGTAGTATCCTGTATAGTGTATTACTATTGACCAGGGCCCTCTAGGTAGTATCCTGTATAGTGTATTACTATTGACCAGGGCCCTCTAGGTAGTATCCTGTATAGTGTATTACTATTGACCAGGGCCCTCTAGGTAGTATCCTGTATAGTGTATTACTATTGACCAGGGCCCTCTAGTAGTATCCTGTATAGTGTATTACCATTGACCAGGGCCCTCTAGGTAGTATCCTGTATAGTGTATTACTATTGATCAGGGCCCTCTAGTAGTAACCTACATAGTGTATTACTATTGACCAGGGCCCTCTAGGTAGTAACCTGTATAGTGTATTACTATTGACCAGGGCCCTCTAGTAGTATCCTGTATAGTGTATTACTATTGACCAGGGCCCTCTAGGTAGTATCCTGTATAGTGTATTACTATTGACCAGGGCCCTCTAGGTAGTATCCTGTATAGTGTATTACTATTGACCAGGGCCCTCTAGGTAGTACCCTGTATAGTGTATTACTATTGACCAGGGCCCTCTAGGTAGTATCCTGTATAGTGTATTACTATTGACCAGGGCCCTCTAGGTAGTACCCTATATAGTGTATTACTATTGACCAGGGCCCTCTAGGTAGTATTACTATTGACCAGGGCCCTCTAGGTTGTACCCTATATAGTGAATTACTATTGACCAGGGCCCTCTAGTAGTATCCTGTATAGTGTATTACTATTGACCAGGGCCCTCTAGTAGTATCCTGTATAGTGTATTACTATTGACCAGTGCCCTCTAGTAGTATCCTGTATAGTGTATTACTATTGACCAGGGCCCTCTAGTAGTATCCTGTATAGTGTATTACTATTGACCAGGGCCCTCTAGGTAGTATCCTATATAGTGTATTACTATTGACCAGGGCCCTCTAGGTAGTATCGTGTATAGTGTATTAATATTGACCAGGGCCCTCTAGTAGTATCCTGTATAGTGTGTTACTATTGACCAGGGCCCTCTAGGTAGTAGCCTATATAGTGTATTACCATTGACCAGGGCCCTCTAGGTAGTATCCTATATAGTGTATTACTATTGACCAGGGCCCTCTAGGTAGTACCCTGTATAGTGTATTACTATTGACCAGGGCCCTCTAGGTAGTACCCTGTATAGTGTATTACCATTGACCAGGGCCCTCTAGTAGTATCCTATATAGTGTATTACTATTGACCAGGGCCCTCTAGTAGTATCCTGTATAGTGTATTACTATTGACCAGGGCCCTCTAGGTAGTAACCTGTATAGTGTATTACTATTGACCAGGGCCCTCTAGTAGTATCCTGTATAGTGTATTACTATTGACCAGGGCCCTCTAGTAGTATCCTGTATAGTGTATTACCATTGACCAGGGCCCTCTAGGTAGTATTACTATTGACCAGGGCCCTCTAGGTTGTACCCTATATAGTGAATTACTATTGACCAGGGCCCTCTAGTAGTATCCTGTATAGTGTATTACTATTGACCAGGGCCCTCTAGTAGTATCCTGTATAGTGTATTACTATTGACCAGGGCCCTCTAGTAGTATCCTGTATAGTGTATTACTATTGACCAGGGCCCTCTAGTAGTAACCTATATAGTGTATTACTATTGACCAGGGCCCTCTAGTAGTATCCTATATAGTGTATTACTATTGACCAGGGCCCTCTAGGTAGTATCCTGTATAGTGTATTACTATTGACCAGGGCCCTCTAGGTAGTATCCTGTATAGTGTATTACTATTGACCAGGGCCCTCTAGGTAGTATCGTGTATAGTGTATTACTATTGACCAGGGCCCTCTGGTAGTATCCTGTATAGTGTATTATTATTGACCAGGGCCCTCTAGGTAGTATCCTGTATAGTGTATTACTATTGACCAGGGCCCTCTAGGTAGTATTCTATATAGTGTATTACTATTGACCAGGGCCCTCTAGTAGTATCCTGTATAGTGTATTACTATTGACCAGGGCCCTCTAGTAGTATCCTGTATAGTGTATTACTATTGACCAGGGCCCTCTAGTAGTATCCTGTATAGTGTATTACTATTGACCAGGGCCCTCTAGTAGTAACCTATATAGTGTATTACTATTGACCAGGGCCCTCTAGGTAGTATCCTGTATAGTGTATTACTATTGACCAGGGCCCTCTAGTAGTATTCTGTATAGTGTATTACTATTGACCAGGGCCCTCTAGTAGTATCCTGTATAGTGTATTACTATTGACCAGGGCCCTCTAGGTAGTATCCTGTATAGTGTATTACTATTGACCAGGGCCCTCTAGGTAGTATCCTGTATAGTGTATTACTATTGACCAGGGCCCTCTAGTAGTATCCTGTATAGTGTATTACTATTGACCAGGGCCCTCTAGGTAGTATCCTGTATAGTGTATTACTATTGACCAGGGCCCTCTAGGTAGTATCCTGTATAGTGTATTACTATTGACCAGGGCCCTCTAGGTAGTACCCTGTATAGTGTATTACTATTGACCAGGGCCCTCTAGGTAGTATCCTATATAGTGTATTACTATTGACCAGGGCCCTCTAGTAGTATTCTATATAGTGTATTACTATTGACCAGGGCCCTCTAGGTAGTATCCTGTATAGTGTATTACTATTGACCAGGGCCCTCTAGGTAGTATCCTGTATAGTGTATTACTATTGACCAGGGCCCTCTAGGTAGTACCCTGTATAGTGTATTACTATTGACCAGGGCCCTCTAGGTAGTATCCTGTATAGTGTATTACTATTGACCAGGGCCCTCTAGTAGTATCCTCTATAGTGTATTACCATTGACCAGGGCCCTCTAGGTAGTATTACTATTGACCAGGGCCCTCTAGGTAGTACCCTATATAGTGTATTACTATTGACCAGGGCCCTCTAGTAGTATCCTGTATAGTGTATTACTATTGACCAGGGCCCTCTAGTAGTATCCTGTATAGTGTATTACTATTGACCAGGGCCCTCTAGTAGTATCCTATATAGTGTATTACTATTGACCAGGGCCCTCTAGGTAGTATCCTGTATAGTGTATTACTATTGACCAGGGCCCTCTAGGTAGTATCCTGTATAGTGTATTACTATTGACCAGGGCCCTCTAGGTAGTATCCTGTATAGTGTATTACTATTGACCAGGGCCCTCTAGGTAGTATCCTGTATAGTGTATTACTATTGACCAGGGCCCTCTAGGTAGTATCCTGTATAGTGTATTACTATTGACCAGGGCCCTCTAGTAGTATCCTGTATAGTGTATTACTATTGACCAGGGCCCTCTAGTAGTATCCTGTATAGTGTATTACTATTGACCAGGGCCCTCTAGTAGTATCCTGTATAGTGTATTACTATTGACCAGGGCCCTCTAGGTAGTATCCTGTATAGTGTATTACTATTGACCAGGGCCCTCTAGGTAGTATCCTGTATAGTGTATTACTATTGACCAGGGCCCTCTAGGTAGTAACCTATATAGTGTATTACTATTGACCAGGGCCCTCTAGGTAGTACCCTGTATAGTGTATTACTATTGACCAGGGCCCTCTAGGTAGTATCCTGTATAGTGTATTACTATTGACCAGGGCCCTCTAGGTAGTATCCCTGTATAGTGTATTACTATTGACCAGGGCCCTCTAGGTAGTATCCTGTATAGTGTATTACTATTGACCAGGGCCCTCTAGGTAGTATCCTGTATAGTGTATTACTATTGACCAGGGCCCTCTAGGTAGTATCCCTGTATAGTGTATTACTATTGACCAGGGCCCTCTAGGTAGTATCCTGTATAGTGTATTACTATTGACCAGGGCCCTCTAGGTAGTACCCTATATAGTGTATTACTATTGACCAGGGCCCTCTAGTAGTATCCTGTATAGTGTATTACTATTGACCAGGGCCCTCTAGGTAGTATCCTGTATAGTGTATTACTATTGACCAGGGCCCTCTAGGTAGTATCCTGTATAGTGTATTACTATTGACCAGGGCCCTCTAGGTAGTATCCTGTATAGTGTATTACTATTGACCAGGGCCCTCTAGTAGTATCCTGTATAGTGTATTACTATTGACCAGGGCCCTCTAGGTAGTATCCTGTATAGTGTATTACTATTGACCAGGGCCCTCTAGTAGTATCCTGTATAGTGTATTACTATTGACCAGGGCCCTCTAGGTAGTATCCTGTATAGTGTATTACTATTGACCAGGGCCCTCTAGGTAGTATCCTGTATAGTGTATTACTATTGACCAGGGCCCTCTAGGTAGTATCCTATATAGTGTATTACTATTGACCAGGGCCCTCTAGGTAGTATCCTGTATAGTGTATTACTATTGACCAGGGCCCTCTAGGTAGTATCCTGTATAGTGTATTACTATTGACCAGGGCCCTCTAGTAGTATCCTGTATAGTGTATTACTATTGACCAGGGCCCTCTAGTAGTATCCTGTATAGTGTATTACTATTGACCAGGGCCCTCTAGGTAGTATCCTGTATAGTGTATTACTATTGACCAGGGCCCTCTAGGTAGTATCCTGTATAGTGTATTACTATTGACCAGGGCCCTCTAGGTAGTATCCTGTATAGTGTATTACTATTGACCAGGGCCCTCTAGGTAGTATCCTGTATAGTGTATTACTATTGACCAGGGCCCTCTAGGTAGTATCCTGTATAGTGTATTACTATTGACCAGGGCCCTCTAGGTAGTATCCTGTATAGTGTATTACTATTGACCAGGGCCCTCTAGTAGTATCCTGTATAGTGTATTACTATTGACCAGGGCCCTCTAGTAGTATCCTGTATAGTGTATTACTATTGACCAGGGCCCTCTAGTAGTATCCTGTATAGTGTATTACTATTGACCAGGGCCCTCTAGTAGTATCCTGTATAGTGTATTACTATTGACCAGGGCCCTCTAGGTAGTATCCTGTATAGTGTATTACTATTGACCAGGGCCCTCTAGGTAGTACCCTGTATAGTGTATTACTATTGACCAGGGCCCTCTAGGTAGTACCCTATATAGTGTATTACTATTGACCAGGGCCCTCTAGGTAGTATCCTGTATAGTGTATTACTATTGACCAGGGCCCTCTAGGTAGTATCCTGTATAGTGTATTACTATTGACCAGGGCCCTCTAGGTAGTATTACTATTGACCAGGGCCCTCTAGGTAGTACCCTATATAGTGTATTACTATTGACCAGGGCCCTCTAGGTAGTATCCTGTATAGTGTATTACTATTGACCAGGGCCCTCTAGTAGTATCCTGTATAGTGTATTACTATTGACCAGGGCCCTCTAGGTAGTATCCTGTATAGTGTATTACTATTGACCAGGGCCCTCTAGGTAGTATCCTGTATAGTGTATTACTATTGACCAGGGCCCTCTAGGTAGTATCCTGTATAGTGTATTACTATTGACCAGGGCCCTCTAGGTAGTATCCTGTATAGTGTATTACTATTGACCAGGGCCCTCTAGGTAGTATCCTGTATAGTGTATTACTATTGACCAGGGCCCTCTAGGTAGTATCCTGTATAGTGTATTACTATTGACCAGGGCCCTCTAGGTAGTATCCTGTATAGTGTATTACTATTGACCAGGGCCCTCTAGGTAGTATCCTGTATAGTGTATTACTATTGACCAGGGCCCTCTAGTAGTATCCTGTATAGTGTATTACTATTGACCAGGGCCCTCTAGGTAGTATCCTGTATAGTGTATTACTATTGACCAGGGCCCTCTAGGTAGTATCCTTATATAGTGTATTACTATTGACCAGGGCCCTCTAGTAGTATCCTGTATAGTGTATTACTATTGACCAGGGCCATCTAGGTAGTATCCTGTATAGTGTATTAATATTGACCAGGGCCCTCTAGGTAGTATCCTGTATAGTGTATTACTATTGACCAGGGCCATCTAGGTAGTATCCTGTATAGTGTATTAATATTGACCAGGGCCCTCTAGTAGTAGCCTGTATAGTGTATTATTATTGACAAGGGCCCTCTAGGTAGTATCTTGTTTAGTGTATTACTATTGACCAGGGCCCTCTAGGTAGTATCCTGTATAGTGTATTACTATTGACCAGGGCCCTCTAGGTAGTATCCTGTATAGTGTATTACTATTGACCAGGGCCCTCTAGGTAGTATCCTGTATAGTGTATTACTATTGACCAGGGCCCTCTAGGTAGTATCCTGTATAGTGTATTACTATTGACCAGGGCCCTCTAGGTAGTATCCTGTATAGTGTATTACTATTGACCAGGGCCCTCTAGGTAGTATCCTGTATAGTGTATTACTATTGACCAGGGCCCTCTAGGTAGTATCCTGTATAGTGTATTACTATTGACCAGGGCCCTCTAGGTAGTACCCTGTATAGTGTATTACTATTGACCAGGGCCCTCTAGGTAGTATCCTGTATAGTGTATTACTATTGACCAGGGCCCTCTAGGTAGTATCCTGTATAGTGTATTACTATTGACCAGGGCCCTCTAGTAGTATCCTGTATAGTGTATTACTATTGACCAGGGCCCTCTAGGTAGTATCCTGTATAGTGTATTACTATTGACCAGGGCCCTCAAGGTAGTATCCTGTATAGTGTATTACTATTCACCAGGGCCCTCTAGTAGTATTCTATATAGTGTATTACTATTGACCAGGGCCCTATAGTAGTATCCTATATAGTGTATTACTATTGACCAGGGCCCTCTAGGTAGTATCCTGTATAGTGTATTACTATTGACCAGGGCCCTCTAGGTAGTATCCTGTATAGTGTATTACTATTGACCAGGGCCCTCTAGGTAGTATCCTGTATAGTGTATTACTATTGACCAGGGCCCTCTAGGTAGTATCCTGTATAGTGTATTACTATTGACCAGGGCCCTCAAGGTAGTATCCTGTATAGTGTATTACTATTGACCAGGGCCCTCTAGGTATCTCGTATTACTATTGACCAGGGCCCTCTAGGTAGTATCCTATATAGTGTATTACTATTGACCAGGGCCCTCTAGGTAGTATCCTGTATAGTGTATTACTATTGACCAGGGCCCTCTAGTAGTATCCTGTATAGTGTATTACTATTGACCAGGGCCCTCTAGGTAGTATCCTGTATAGTGTATTACTATTGACCAGGGCCCTCTAGGTATGTATTACTATTGACCAGGGCCCTCTAGGTAGTATCCTATATAGTGTATTACTATTGACCAGGGCCCTCTAGGTAGTATCCTGTATAGTGTATTACTATTGACCAGGGCCCTCTAGGTAGTATCCTGTATAGTGTATTACTATTGACCAGGGCCCTCTAGGTAGTATCCTGTATAGTGTATTACTATTGACCAGGGCCCTCTAGTAGTATCCTGTATAGTGTATTACTATTGACCAGGGCCCTCTAGTAGTATCCTGTATAGTGTATTACTATTGACCAGGGCCCTCTAGTAGTATCCTGTATAGTGTATTACTATTGACCAGGGCCCTCTAGGTAGTATCCTGTATAGTGTATTACTATTGACCAGGGCCCTCTAGTAGTATCCTGTATAGTGTATTACTATTGACCAGGGCCCTCTAGGTAGTATCCTGTATAGTGTATTACTATTGACCAGGGCCCTCTAGTAGTATCCTGTATAGTGTATTACTATTGACCAGGGCCCTCTAGGTAGTATCCTGTATAGTGTATTACTATTGACCAGGGCCCTCTAGGTAGTATCCTATATAGTGTATTACTATTGACCAGGGCCCTCTAGTAGTATCCTGTATAGTGTATTACTATTGACCAGGGCCCTCTAGGTAGTATCCTATATAGTGTATTACTATTGACCAGGGCCCTCTAGTAGTATCCTGTATAGTGTATTACTATTGACCAGGGCCCTCTAGTAGTATCCTATATAGTGTATTACTATTGACCAGGGCCCTCTAGGTAGTATCCTATATAGTGTATTACTATTGACCAGGGCCCTCTAGGTAGTATCCTGTATAGTGTATTACTATTGACCAGGGCCCTCTAGGTAGTATCCCTGTATAGTGTATTACTATTGACCAGGGCCCTCTAGGTAGTATCCTGTATAGTGTATTACTATTGACCAGGGCCCTCTAGGTAGTATCCTGTATAGTGTATTACTATTGACCAGGGCCCTCTAGTAGTATCCTGTATAGTGTATTACTATTGACCAGGGCCCTCTAGGTAGTATTACTATTGACCAGGGCCCTCTAGGTAGTACCCTATATAGTGTATTACTATTGACCAGGGCCCTCTAGTAGTATCCTGTATAGTGTATTACTATTGACCAGGGCCCTCTAGGTAGTATCCTGTATAGTGTATTACTATTGACCAGGGCCCTCTAGGTAGTATCCTATATAGTGTATTACTATTGACCAGGGCCCTCTAGGTAGTACCCTGTATAGTGTATTACTATTGACCAGGGCCCTCTAGGTAGTACCCTGTATAGTGTATTACTATTGACCAGGGCCCTCTAGGTAGTATCCTGTATAGTGTATTACTATTGACCAGGGCCCTCTAGGTAGTATCCTGTATAGTGTATTACTATTGACCAGGGCCCTCTAGGTAGTATCCTGTATAGTGTATTACTATTGACCAGGGCCCTCTAGGTAGTATCCTGTATAGTGTATTACTATTGACCAGGGCCCTCTAGGTAGTATCCTGTATAGTGTATTACTATTGACCAGGGCCCTCTAGTAGTATCCTGTATAGTGTATTACTATTGACCAGGGCCCTCTAGGTAGTATCCTGTATAGTGTATTACTATTGACCAGGGCCCTCTAGGTAGTATCCTGTATAGTGTATTACTATTGACCAGGGCCCTCTAGTAGTATCCTGTATAGTGTATTACTATTGACCAGGGCCCTCTAGGTAGTATCCTATATAGTGTATTACTATTGACCAGGGCCCTCTAGGTAGTATCCTGTATAGTGTATTACTATTGACCAGGGCCCTCTAGGTAGTATCCTGTATAGTGTATTACTATTGACCAGGGCCCTCTAGGTAGTATCCTATATAGTGTATTACTATTGACCAGGGCCCTCTAGGTAGTATCCTATATAGTGTATTACTATTGACCAGGGCCCTCTAGTAGTATCCTGTATAGTGTATTACTATTGACCAGGGCCCTCTAGGTAGTATCCTGTATAGTGTATTACTATTGACCAGGGCCCTCTAGGTAGTATCCTGTATAGTGTATTACTATTGACCAGGGCCCTCTAGGTAGTACCCTGTATAGTGTATTACTATTGACCAGGGCCCTCTAGTAGTATCCTGTATAGTGTATTACTATTGACCAGGGCCCTCTAGTAGTATCCTGTATAGTGTATTACTATTGACCAGGGCCCTCTAGGTAGTATCCTGTATAGTGTATTACTATTGACCAGGGCCCTCTAGGTAGTACCCTATATAGTGTATTACTATTGACCAGGGCCCTCTAGGTAGTACCCTGTATAGTGTATTACTATTGACCAGGGCCCTCTAGGTAGTACCCTATATAGTGTATTACCATTGACCAGGGCCCTTTTAGGTAGTATTACCATTGACCAGGGCCCTTTAGTAGTATCCTGTATAGTGTATTACTATTGACCAGGGCCCTCTAGTAGTATCCTGTATAGTGTATTACTATTGACCAGGGCCCTCTAGGTAGTATCCTGTATAGTGTATTACTATTGACCAGGGCCCTCTAGTAGTATCCTGTATAGTGTATTACTATTGACCAGGGCCCTCTAGGTAGTACTATTGACCAGGGCCCTCTAGGTATAGTGTATTACTATTGACCAGGGCCCTCTAGTAGTATCCTGTATAGTGTATTACTATTGACCAGGGCCCTCTAGTAGTATCCTGTATAGTGTATTACTATTGACCAGGGCCCTCTAGTAGTATCCTGTATAGTGTATTACTATTGACCAGGGCCCTCTAGTAGTATCCTATATAGTGTATTACTATTGACCAGGGCCCTCTAGGTAGTATCCTACATAGTGTATTACTATTGACCAGGGCCCTCTAGTAGTAACCTATTTAGTGTATTACTATTGACCAGGGCCCTCTAGGTAGTATCCTGTATAGTGTATTACTATTGACCAGGGCCCTCTAGGTAGTATCCTATATAGTGTATTACTATTGACCAGGGCCCTCTAGGTAGTACCCTATAGAGTGTATTACCATTGACCAGGGCCCTCTAGTAGTATCCTGTATAGTGTATTACTATTGACCAGGGCCCTCTAGGTAGTATCCTGTATAGTGTATTACTATTGACCAGGGCCCTCTAGGTAGTATTACTATTGACCAGGGCCCTCTAGGTAGTACCCCTATAGTGTATTACTATTGACCAGGGCCCTCTAGTAGTATCCTGTATAGTGTATTACTATTGACCAGGGCCCTCTAGTAGTATCCTGTATAGTGTATTACTATTGACCAGGGCCCTCTAGGTAGTATCCTGTATAGTGTATTACTATTGACCAGGGCCCTCTAGTAGTATCCTGTATAGTGTATTACTATTGACCAGGGCCCTCTAGTAGTATCCTGTATAGTGTATTACTATTGACCAGGGCCCTCTAGGTAGTATCCTATATAGTGTATTACTATTGACCAGGGCCCTCTAGTAGTATCCTGTATAGTGTATTACTATTGACCAGGGCCCTCTAGTAGTATCCTGTATAGTGTATTACTATTGACCAGGGCCCTCTAGGTAGTATCCTGTATAGTGTATTACTATTGACCAGGGCCCTCTAGGTAGTATCCTGTATAGTGTATTACTATTGACCAGGGCCCTCTAGGTAGTATCCTGTATAGTGTATTACTATTGACCAGGGCCCTCTAGGTAGTATCCTGTATAGTGAATTACTATTGACCAGGGCCCTCTAGGTAGTACCCTGTATAGTGTATTACTATTGACCAGGGCCCTCTGGTAGTATCCTATATAGTGTATTACTATTGACCAGGGCCCTCTAGTAGTATCCTGTATAGTGTATTACTATTGACCAGGGCCCTCTAGGTAGTATCCTGTATAGTGTATTACTATTGACCAGGGCCCTCTAGGTAGTATCCCTGTATAGTGTATTACTATTGACCAGGGCCCTCTAGGTAGTATCCTGTATAGTGTATTACTATTGACCAGGGCCCTCTAGGTAGTATCCTGTATAGTGTATTACTATTGACCAGGGCCCTCTAGGTAGCTTGTATTACTATTGACCAGGGCCCTCTAGGTAGTATCCTATATAGTGTATTACTATTGACCAGGGCCCTCTAGGTAGTATCCTGTATAGTGTATTACTATTGACCAGGGCCCTCTAGGTAGTATCCTGTATAGTGTATTACTATTGACCAGGGCCCTCTAGGTAGTATCCTGTATAGTGTATTACTATTGACCAGGGCCCTCTAGTAGTATCCTATATAGTGTATTACTATTGACCAGGGCCCTCTAGTAGTATCCTGTATAGTGTATTACTATTGACCAGGGCCCTCTAGTAGTATCCTGTATAGTGTATTACTATTGACCAGGGCCCTCTAGGTAGTATCCTGTATAGTGTATTACTATTGACCAGGGCCCTCTAGGTAGTATCCCTGTATAGTGTATTACTATTGACCAGGGCCCTCTAGGTAGTATCCTATATAGTGTATTACTATTGACCAGGGCCCTCTAGGTAGTATCCTGTATAGTGTATTACTATTGACCAGGGCCCTCTAGGTAGTACCCTATATAGTGTATTACCATTGACCAGGGCCCTCTAGGTATGTATTACTATTGACCAGGGCCCTCTAGGTAGTATCCTGTATAGTGTATTACTATTGACCAGGGCCCTCTAGTAGTATCCTGTATAGTGTATTACTATTGACCAGGGCCCTCTAGGTAGTACCCTGTATAGTGTATTACTATTGACCAGGGCCCTCTAGGTAGTACCCTGTATAGTGTATTACTATTGACCAGGGCCCTCTAGTAGTATCCTCTATAGTGTATTACTATTGACCAGGGCCCTCTAGTAGTATCCTGTATAGTGTATTACTATTGACCAGGGCCCTCTAGGTAGTATCCTGTATAGTGTATTACTATTGACCAGGGCCCTCTAGTAGTATCCTGTATAGTGTATTACTATTGACCAGGGCCCTCTAGTAGTATCCTGTATAGTGTATTACTATTGACCAGGGCCCTCTAGGTAGTATCCTGTATAGTGTATTACTATTGACCAGGGCCCTCTAGGTAGTATCCTGTATAGTGTATTACTATTGACCAGGGCCCTCTAGGTAGTATCCTGTATAGTGTATTACTATTGACCAGGGCCCTCTAGGTAGTATCCTGTATAGTGTATTACTATTGACCAGGGCCCTCTAGTAGTATCCTGTATAGTGTATTACTATTGACCAGGGCCCTCTAGTAGTATCCTGTATAGTGTATTACTATTGACCAGGGCCCTCTAGGTAGTATCCTGTATAGTGTATTACTATTGACCAGGGCCCTCTAGGTAGTATCCTATATAGTGTATTACTATTGACCAGGGCCCTCTAGGTAGTATCCTGTATAGTGTATTACTATTGACCAGGGCCCTCTAGGTAGTATCCTGTATAGTGTATTACTATTGACCAGGGCCCTCTAGTAGTATCCTGTATAGTGTATTACTATTGACCAGGGCCCTCTAGGTAGTATCCTGTATAGTGTATTACTATTGACCAGGGCCCTCTAGGTAGTATCCCTGTATAGTGTATTACTATTGACCAGGGCCCTCTAGGTAGTATCCTGTATAGTGTATTACTATTGACCAGGGCCCTCTAGGTAGTATCCTGTATAGTGTATTACTATTGACCAGGGCCCTCTAGGTAGTATCCTGTATAGTGTATTACTATTGACCAGGGCCCTCTAGGTAGTATCCTGTATAGTGTATTACTATTGACCAGGGCCCTCTAGTAGTATCCTGCATAGTGTATTACTATTGACCAGGGCCCTCTAGGTAGTATCCTGTATAGTGTATTACTATTGACCAGGGCCCTCAAGGTAGTATCCTGTATAGTGTATTACTATTCACCAGGGCCCTCTAGGTAGTATCCTGTATAGTGTATTACTATTGACCAGGGCCCTCTAGGTAGTATCCTGTATAGTGTATTACTATTGACCAGGGCCCTCTAGTAGTATCCTGTATAGTGTATTACTATTGACCAGGGCCCTCTAGTAGTATCCTATATAGTGTATTACTATTGACCAGGGCCCTCTAGGTAGTATCCTGTATAGTGTATTACTATTGACCAGGGCCCTCTAGGTAGTACCCTGTATAGTTGTATTACTATTGACCAGGGCCCTCTAGGTAGTATCCCTGTATAGTGTATTACTATTGACCAGGGCCCTCTAGGTAGTATCCCTGTATAGTGTATTACTATTGACCAGGGCCCTCTAGTAGTATCCTGTATAGTGTATTACTATTGACCAGGGCCCTCTAGGTAGTATCCTGTATAGTGTATTACTATTGACCAGGGCCCTCTAGGTAGTATTACTATTGACCAGGGCCCTCTAGGTAGTATCCTATATAGTGTATTACTATTGACCAGGGCCCTCTAGGTAGTATCCTGTATAGTGTATTACTATTGACCAGGGCCCTCTAGTAGTATCCTGTATAGTGTATTACTATTGACCAGGGCCCTCTAGGTAGTATCCTGTATAGTGTATTACTATTGACCAGGGCCCTCTAGGTAGTATCCTGTATAGTGTATTACTATTGACCAGGGCCCTCTAGTAGTATCCTGTATAGTGTATTACTATTGACCAGGGCCCTCTAGGTAGTATCCTGTATAGTGTATTACTATTGACCAGGGCCCTCTAGGTAGTATCCTATATAGTGTATTACTATTGACCAGGGCCCTCTAGGTAGTATCCTGTATAGTGTATTACTATTGACCAGGGCCCTCTAGGTAGTATCCTATATAGTGTATTACTATTGACCAGGGCCCTCTAGGTAGTATCCTATATAGTGTATTACTATTGACCAGGGCCCTCTAGGTAGTATCCTGTATAGTGTATTACTATTGACCAGGGCCCTCTAGGTAGTACCCTGTATAGTGTATTACTATTGACCAGGGCCCTCTAGGTAGTACCCTGTATAGTGTATTACTATTGACCAGGGCCCTCTAGGTAGTATCCTGTATAGTGTATTACTATTGACCAGGGCCCTCTAGTAGTATCCTGTATAGTGTATTACCATTGACCAGGGCCCTCTAGGTAGTATTACTATTGACCAGGGCCCTCTAGGTAGTACCCTATATAGTGTATTACCATTGACCAGGGCCCTCTAGTAGTATCCTGTATAGTGTATTACTATTGACCAGGGCCCTCTAGTAGTATCCTGTATAGTGTATTACTATTGACCAGGGCCCTCTAGGTAGTATCCTGTATAGTGTATTACTATTGACCAGGGCCCTCTAGTAGTATCCTATATAGTGTATTACTATTGACCAGGGCCCTCTAGGTAGTATCCTGTATAGTGTATTACTATTGACCAGGGCCCTCTAGGTAGTATCCTGTATAGTGTATTACTATTGACCAGGGCCCTCTAGTAGTATCCTGTATAGTGTATTACTATTGACCAGGGCCCTCTAGGTAGTATCCTGTATAGTGTATTACTATTGACCAGGGCCCTCTAGGTAGTATCCTGTATAGTGTATTACTATTGACCAGGGCCCTCTAGTAGTATCCTGTATAGTGTATTACTATTGACCAGGGCCCTCTAGTAGTATCCTGTATAGTGTATTACTATTGACCAGGGCCCTCTAGGTAGTATCCTGTATAGTGTATTACTATTGACCAGGGCCCTCTAGTAGTATCCTGTATAGTGTATTACTATTGACCAGGGCCCTCTAGTAGTATCCTGTATAGTGTATTACTATTGACCAGGGCCCTCTAGGTAGTATCCTGTATAGTGTATTACTATTGACCAGGGCCCTCTAGTAGTATCCTGTATAGTGTATTACTATTGACCAGGGCCCTCTAGTAGTATCCTGTATAGTGTATTACTATTGACCAGGGCCCTCTAGGTAGTATCCCTGTATAGTGTATTACTATTGACCAGGGCCCTCTAGGTAGTATCCCTGTATAGTGTATTACTATTGACCAGGGCCCTCTAGGTAGTATCCTGTATAGTGTATTACTATTGACCAGGGCCCTCTAGGTAGTATCCTGTATAGTGTATTACTATTGACCAGGGCCCTCTAGGTAGTATCCTATATAGTGTATTACCATTGACCAGGGCCCTCTAGGTAGTATTACTATTGACCAGGGCCCTCTAGGTAGTATCCTATATAGTGAATTACTATTGACCAGGGCCCTCTAGTAGTATCCTGTATAGTGTATTACTATTGACCAGGGCCCTCTAGTAGTATCCTGTATAGTGTATTACTATTGACCAGGGCCCTCTAGGTAGTATCCTGTATAGTGTATTACTATTGACCAGGGCCCTCTAGTAGTATCCTGTATAGTGTATTACTATTGACCAGGGCCCTCTAGTAGTATCCTGTATAGTGTATTACTATTGACCAGGGCCCTCTAGGTAGTATCCTGTATAGTGTATTACTATTGACCAGGGCCCTCTAGGTAGTATCCTGTATAGTGTATTACTATTGACCAGGGCCCTCTAGGTAGTATCCTGTATAGTGTATTACTATTGACCAGGGCCCTCTAGGTAGTATCCTGTATAGTGTATTACTATTGACCAGGGCCCTCTAGGTAGTATCGTGTATAGTGTATTAATATTGACCAGGGCCCTCTAGTAGTAACCTGTATAGTGTGTTACTATTGACCAGGGCCCTCTAGGTAGTATCCTGTATAGTGTATTACCATTGACCAGGGCCCTCTAGGTAGTATCCTGTATAGTGTATTACTATTGACCAGGGCCCTCTAGGTAGTATCCTGTATAGTGTATTACTATTGACCAGGGCCCTCTAGGTAGTATCCTGTATAGTGTATTACTATTGACCAGGGCCCTCTAGGTAGTATCCTGTATAGTGTATTACTATTGACCAGGGCCCTCTAGGTAGTATCCTGTATAGTGTATTACTATTGACCAGGGCCCTCTAGGTAGTATCCTATATAGTGTATTACTATTGACCAGGGCCCTCTAGTAGTATCCTGTATAGTGTATTACTATTGACCAGGGCCCTCTAGGTAGTACCCTGTATAGTGTATTACTATTGACCAGGGCCCTCTAGGTAGTACCCTGTATAGTGTATTACTATTGACCAGGGCCCTCTAGGTAGTACCCTGTATAGTGTATTACTATTGACCAGGGCCCTCTAGGTAGTATCCTATATAGTGTATTACTATTGACCAGGGCCCTCTAGGTAGTATCCTATATAGTGTATTACTATTGACCAGGGCCCTCTAGGTAGTATTACTATTGACCAGGGCCCTCTAGGTAGTATCCTATATAGTGTATTACTATTGACCAGGGCCCTCTAGGTAGTATCCTGTATAGTGTATTACTATTGACCAGGGCCCTCTAGTAGTATCCTGTATAGTGTATTACTATTGACCAGGGCCCTCTAGTAGTATCCTGTATAGTGTATTACTATTGACCAGGGCCCTCTAGGTAGTATCCTGTATAGTGTATTACTATTGACCAGGGCCCTCTAGGTAGTATCCTGTATAGTGTATTACTATTGACCAGGGCCCTCTAGTAGTATCCTGTATAGTGTATTACTATTGACCAGGGCCCTCTAGTAGTATCCTGTATAGTGTATTACTATTGACCAGGGCCCTCTAGTAGTATCCTGTATAGTGTATTACTATTGACCAGGGCCCTCTAGTAGTATCCTGTATAGTGTGTTATTATTGACCATGGCCCTCTAGGTAGTATCCCTGTATAGTGTATTACTATTGACCAGGGCCCTCTAGGTAGTATCCTGTATAGTGTATTACTATTGACCAGGGCCCTCTAGGTAGTACCCTGTATAGTGTATTACTATTGACCAGGGCCCTCTAGGTAGTATCCTATATAGTGTATTACCATTGACCAGGGCCCTCTAGGTAGTATTACTATTGACCAGGGCCCTCTAGGTAGTACCCCTGTATAGTGTATTACTATTGACCAGGGCCCTCTAGGTAGTATCCTGTATAGTGTATTACTATTGACCAGGGCCCTCTAGTAGTATCCTGTATAGTGTATTACTATTGACCAGGGCCCTCTAGTAGTATCCTGTATAGTGTATTACTATTGACCAGGGCCCTCTAGGTAGTATCCTGTATAGTGTATTACTATTGACCAGGGCCCTCTAGGTAGTATCCTGTATAGTGTATTACTATTGACCAGGGCCCTCTAGGTAGTATCCTGTATAGTGTATTACTATTGACCAGGGCCCTCTAGGTAGTATCCTGTATAGTGTATTACTATTGACCAGGGCCCTCTAGGTAGTATCCTGTATAGTGTATTACTATTGACCAGGGCCCTCTAGGTAGTATCCTATATAGTGTATTACCATTGACCAGGGCCCTCTAGGTAGTATTCTATATAGTGTATTACTATTGACCAGGGCCCTCTAGTAGTATCCTGTATAGTGTATTACTATTGACCAGGGCCCTCTAGGTAGTATCCTGTATAGTGTATTACTATTGACCAGGGCCCTCTAGGTAGTACCCTGTATAGTGTATTACTATTGACCAGGGCCCTCTAGTAGTATCCTGTATAGTGTATTACTATTGACCAGGGCCCTCTAGTAGTATCCTGTATAGTGTATTACCATTGACCAGGGCCCTCTAGGTAGTATTACTATTGACCAGGGCCCTCTAGGTAGTATCCTATATAGTGTATTACTATTGACCAGGGCCCTCTAGTAGTATCCTGTATAGTGTATTACTATTGACCAGGGCCCTCTAGTAGTATCCTGTAT
This sequence comes from Salmo salar, assembly GCF_905237065.1. NCBI lineage: Eukaryota > Metazoa > Chordata > Actinopteri > Salmoniformes > Salmonidae > Salmo > Salmo salar. The sequence continues at coordinate 53,502,608 of NC_059455.1, read as the reverse complement.
AGTGTATTACTATTGACCAGGGCCCTCTAGGTAGTATCCTGTATAGTGTATTACTATTGACCAGGGCCCTCTAGGTAGTATCCTGTATAGTGTATTACTATTGACCAGGGCCCTCTAGGTAGTATCCTATATAGTGTATTACTATTGACCAGGGCCCTCTAGGTAGTATCCTGTATAGTGTATTACTATTGACCAGGGCCCTCTAGTAGTATCCTGTATAGTGTATTACTATTGACCAGGGCCCTCTAGGTAGTATCCTATATAGTGTATTACTATTGACCAGGGCCCTCTAGGTAGTATCCTGTATAGTGTATTACTATTGACCAGGGCCCTCTAGTAGTATCCTGTATAGTGTATTACTATTGACCAGGGCCCTCTAGGTAGTATCCTGTATAGTGTATTACTATTGACCAGGGCCCTCTAGGTAGTATCCTGTATAGTGTATTACTATTGACCAGGGCCCTCTAGGTAGTATCCTATATAGTGTATTACTATTGACCAGGGCCCTCTAGTAGTATCCTATATAGTGTATTACTATTGACCAGGGCCCTCTAGGTAGTATCCTGTATAGTGTATTACTATTGACCAGGGCCCTCTAGTAGTATCCTGTATAGTGTATTACTATTGACCAGGGCCCTCTAGTAGTATCCTACATAGTGTGTATTACTATTGACCAGGGCCCTCTACGTAGTATCCTGTATAGTGTGTTATTATTGACCATGGCCCTCTAGGTAGTATCCTATATAGTGTATTACCATTGACCAGGGCCCTCTAGGTAGTATTCTATATAGTGTATTACTATTGACCAGGGCCCTCTAGTAGTATCCTGTATAGTGTATTACTATTGACCAGGGCCCTCTAGTAGTATCCTGTATAGTGTATTACTATTGACCAGGGCCCTCTAGGTAGTATCCTGTATAGTGTATTACTATTGACCAGGGCCCTCTAGTAGTATCCTGTATAGTGTATTACTATTGACCAGGGCCCTCTAGTAGTATCCTGTATAGTGTATTACTATTGACCAGGGCCCTCTAGGTAGTATCCTGTATAGTGTATTACTATTGACCAGGGCCCTCTAGTAGTATCCTGTATAGTGTATTACTATTGACCAGGGCCCTCTAGGTAGTATCCTGTATAGTGTATTACTATTGACCAGGGCCCTCTAGGTAGTATCCTGTATAGTGTATTACTATTGACCAGGGCCCTCTAGGTAGTATCCTGTATAGTGTATTACTATTGACCAGGGCCCTCTAGGTAGTATCCTATATAGTGTATTACTATTGACCAGGGCCCTCTAGGTAGTATCCTGTATAGTGTATTACTATTGACCAGGGCCCTCTAGGTAGTACCCTGTATAGTGTATTACTATTGACCAGGGCCCTCTAGGTAGTACCCTATATAGTGTATTACCATTGACCAGGGCCCTCTAGTAGTATTCTATATAGTGTATTACTATTGACCAGGGCCCTCTAGTAGTATCCTGAATAGTGTATTACCATTGACCAGGGCCCTCTAGGTAGTACCCTGTATAGTGTATTACTATTGACCAGGGCCCTCTAGGTAGTACCCTGTATAGTGTATTACTATTGACCAGGGCCCTCTAGGTAGTATCCTGTATAGTGTATTACTATTGACCAGGGCCCTCTAGTAGTATCCTCTATAGTGTATTACCATTGACCAGGGCCCTCTAGGTAGTATTACTATTGACCAGGGCCCTCTAGGTAGTACCCTATATAGTGTATTACTATTGACCAGGGCCCTCTAGTAGTATCCTGTATAGTGTATTACTATTGACCAGGGCCCTCTAGTAGTATCCTGTATAGTGTATTACTATTGACCAGGGCCCTCTAGGTAGTATCCTGTATAGTGTATTACTATTGACCAGGGCCCTCTAGTAGTATCCTGTATAGTGTATTACTATTGACCAGGGCCCTCTAGGTAGTACCCTGTATAGTGTATTACTATTGACCAGGGCCCTCTAGTAGTATCCTGTATAGTGTATTACTATTGACCAGGGCCCTCTAGGTAGTATCCTATATAGTGTATTACTATTGACCAGGGCCCTCTAGTAGTATCCTGTATAGTGTATTACTATTGACCAGGGCCCTCTAGGTAGTATCCTGTATAGTGTATTACTATTGACCAGGGCCCTCTAGGTAGTATCCTGTATAGTGTATTACTATTGACCAGGGCCCTCTAGGTAGTATCCTATATAGTGTATTACTATTGACCAGGGCCCTCTAGGTAGTATCCTATATAGTGTATTACTATTGACCAGGGCCCTCTAGTTGTATCCTGTATAGTGTATTACCATTGACCAGGGCCCTCTAGGTAGTATTACTATTGACCAGGGCCCTCTAGGTAGTACCCTATATAGTGTATTACTATTGACCAGGGCCCTCTAGTAGTATCCTGTATAGTGTATTACTATTGACCAGGGCCCTCTAGTAGTATCCTGTATAGTGTATTACTATTGACCAGGGCCCTCTAGTAGTATCCTGTATAGTGTATTACTATTGACCAGGGCCCTCTAGGTAGTATCCTGTATAGTGTATTACTATTGACCAGGGCCCTCTAGTAGTATCCTGTATAGTGTATTACTATTGACCAGGGCCCTCTAGTAGTATCCTGTATAGTGTATTACTATTGACCAGGGCCCTCTAGGTAGTATCCTGTATAGTGTATTACTATTGACCAGGGCCCTCTAGGTAGTATCCTGTATAGTGTATTACTATTGACCAGGGCCCTCTAGGTAGTATCCTATATAGTGTATTACTATTGACCAGGGCCCTCTAGTAGTATCCTGTATAGTGTATTACTATTGACCAGGGCCCTCTAGTAGTATCCTGTATAGTGTATTACTATTGACCAGGGCCCTCTAGGTAGTATCCTGTATAGTGTATTACTATTGACCAGGGCCCTCTAGGTAGTATCCCTGTATAGTGTATTACTATTGACCAGGGCCCTCTAGGTAGTATCCTGTATAGTGTATTACTATTGACCAGGGCCCTCTAGTAGTATCCTGTATAGTGGATTACTATTGACCAGGGCCCTCTAGGTAGTATTACTATTGACCAGGGCCCTCTAGTAGTATCCTATATAGTGTATTACTATTGACCAGGGCCCTCTAGTAGTATCCTGTATAGTGTATTACTATTGACCAGGGCCCTCTAGGTAGTATCCTGTATAGTGTATTACTATTGACCAGGGCCCTCTAGGTAGTACCCTGTATAGTGTATTACTATTGACCAGGGCCCTCTAGGTAGTATCCTGTATAGTGTATTACTATTGACCAGGGCCCTCTAGGTAGTATCCTATATAGTGTATTACTATTGACCAGGGCCCTCTAGGTAGTATCCTGTATAGTGTATTACTATTGACCAGGGCCCTCTAGTAGTATCCTGTATAGTGTATTACTATTGACCAGGGCCCTCTAGGTAGTATCCTATATAGTGTATTACTATTGACCAGGGCCCTCTAGTAGTATCCTGTATAGTGTATTACTATTGACCAGGGCCCTCTAGGTAGTATCCTGTATAGTGTATTACTATTGACCAGGGCCCTCTAGGTAGTATCCTGTATAGTGTATTACTATTGACCAGGGCCCTCTAGTAGTATCCTATATAGTGTATTACTATTGACCAGGGCCCTCTAGGTAGTATTACTATTGACCAGGGCCCTCTAGGTAGTACCCTATATAGTGTATTACTATTGACCAGGGCCCTCTAGTAGTATCCTGTATAGTGTATTACTATTGACCAGGGCCCTCTAGGTAGTATCCTGTATAGTGTATTACTATTGACCAGGGCCCTCTAGTAGTATCCTGTATAGTGTATTACTATTGACCAGGGCCCTCTAGTAGTATCCTGTATAGTGTATTACTATTGACCAGGGCCCTCTAGGTAGTATCCTGTATAGTGTATTACTATTGACCAGGGCCCTCTAGTAGTATCCTGTATAGTGTATTACTATTGACCAGGGCCCTCTAGGTAGTATCCTGTATAGTGTATTACTATTGACCAGGGCCCTCTAGGTAGTATCCTGTATAGTGTATTACTATTGACCAGGGCCCTCTAGGTAGTATCCTGTATAGTGTATTACTATTGACCAGGGCCCTCTAGGTAGTATCCTGTATAGTGTATTACTATTGACCAGGGCCCTCTAGTAGTATCCTGTATAGTGTATTACTATTGACCAGGGCCCTCTAGTAGTATCCTGTATAGTGTATTACTATTGACCAGGGCCCTCTAGGTAGTATCCTGTATAGTGTGTTACTATTGACCAGGCCCCCTAGGTAGTATCCTGTATAGTGTATTACCATTGACCAGGGCCCTCTAGGTAGTATCCTATATAGTGTATTACTATTGACCAGGGCCCTCTAGGTAGTACCCTGTATAGTGTATTACTATTGACCAGGGCCCTCTAGGTAGTATCCCTGTATAGTGTATTACTATTGACCAGGGCCCTCTAGTAGTATGTGTATTACTATTGACCAGGGCCCTCTAGGTAGTACCCTATATAGTGTATTACTATTGACCAGGGCCCTCTAGTAGTATCCTGTATAGTGTATTACTATTGACCAGGGCCCTCTAGGTAGTATCCTGTATAGTGTATTACTATTGACCAGGGCCCTCTAGTAGTATCCTGTATAGTGTATTACTATTGACCAGGGCCCTCTAGGTAGTATCCTGTATAGTGTATTACTATTGACCAGGGCCCTCTAGGTAGTATCCTGTATAGTGTATTACTATTGACCAGGGCCCTCTAGTAGTATCCTGTATAGTGTATTACTATTGACCAGGGCCCTCTAGGTAGTATCCTGTATAGTGTATTACTATTGACCAGGGCCCTCTAGTAGTATCCTGTATAGTGTATTACTATTGACCAGGGCCCTCTAGGTAGTATCCTGTATAGTGTATTACTATTGACCAGGGCCCTCTAGGTAGTATCCTGTATAGTGTATTACTATTGACCAGGGCCCTCTAGGTAGTATCCTGTATAGTGTATTACTATTGACCAGGGCCCTCTAGTAGTATCCTATATAGTGTATTACTATTGACCAGGGCCCTCTAGGTAGTATCCTGTATAGTGTATTACTATTGACCAGGGCCCTCTAGGTAGTATCCTGTATAGTGTATTACTATTGACCAGGGCCCTCTAGTAGTATCCTGTATAGTGTATTACTATTGACCAGGGCCCTCTAGGTAGTATCCTATATAGTGTATTACTATTGACCAGGGCCCTCTAGTAGTAACCTGTATAGTGTATTACTATTGACCAGGGCCCTCTAGGTAGTATCCTATATAGTGTATTACTATTGACCAGGGCCCTCTAGGTAGTATCCTGTATAGTGTATTACTATTGACCAGGGCCCTCTAGGTAGTATCCTGTATAGTGTATTACTATTGACCAGGGCCCTCTAGGTAGTACCCTGTATAGTGTATTACTATTGACCAGGGCCCTCTAGGTAGTACCCTGTATAGTGTATTACTATTGACCAGGGCCCTCTAGGTAGTATCCTGTATAGTGTATTACTATTGACCAGGGCCCTCTAGGTAGTATCCTGTATAGTGTATTACTATTGACCAGGGCCCTCTAGGTAGTATCCTGTATAGTGTATTACTATTGACCAGGGCCCTCTAGGTAGTATCCTGTATAGTGTATTACTATTGACCAGGGCCCTCTAGTAGTATCCTGTATAGTGTATTACCATTGACCAGGGCCCTCTAGGTAGTATTACTATTGACCAGGGCCCTCTAGGTAGTATCCTATATAGTGTATTACTATTGACCAGGGCCCTCTAGTAGTATCCTGTATAGTGTATTACTATTGACCAGGGCCCTCTAGTAGTATCCTGTATAGTGTATTACTATTGACCAGGGCCCTCTAGTAGTATCCTGTATAGTGTATTACTATTGACCAGGGCCCTCTAGGTAGTACCCTGTATAGTGTATTACTATTGACCAGGGCCCTCTAGGTAGTATCCTGTATAGTGTATTACTATTGACCAGGGCCCTCTAGGTAGTATCCTGTATAGTGTATTACTATTGACCAGGGCCCTCTAGGTAGTACCCTGTATAGTGTATTACTATTGACCAGGGCCCTCTAGGTAGTATCCTGTATAGTGTATTACTATTGACCAGGGCCCTCTAGTAGTATCCTGTATAGTGTATTACTATTGACCAGGGCCCTCTAGGTAGTATCCTGTATAGTGTATTACTATTGACCAGGGCCCTCTAGGTAGTATCCTGTATAGTGTATTACTATTGACCAGGGCCCTCTAGTAGTATCCTGTATAGTGTATTACTATTGACCAGGGCCCTCTAGTAGTATCCTGTATAGTGTATTACTATTGACCAGGGCCCTCTAGGTAGTATCCTGTATAGTGTATTACTATTGACCAGGGCCCTCTAGGTAGTATCCTGTATAGTGTATTACTATTGACCAGGGCCCTCTAGGTAGTATCCTGTATAGTGTATTACTATTGACCAGGGCCCTCTAGGTAGTATCCTGTATAGTGTATTACTATTGACCAGGGCCCTCTAGGTAGTATCCTGTATAGTGTATTACTATTGACCAGGGCCCTCTAGGTAGTACCCTGTATAGTGTATTACTATTGACCAGGGCCCTCTAGGTAGTACCCTGTATAGTGTATTACTATTGACCAGGGCCCTCTAGGTAGTATCCTATATAGTGTATTACTATTGACCAGGGCCCTCTAGGTAGTATCCCTGTATAGTGTATTACTATTGACCAGGGCCCTCTAGGTAGTATCCTGTATAGTGTATTACTATTGACCAGGGCCCTCTAGGTAGTATTACTATTGACCAGGGCCCTCTAGGTAGTACCCTATATAGTGTATTACTATTGACCAGGGCCCTCTAGTAGTATCCTGTATAGTGTATTACTATTGACCAGGGCCCTCTAGGTAGTATCCTGTATAGTGTATTACTATTGACCAGGGCCCTCTAGGTAGTATCCTGTATAGTGTATTACTATTGACCAGGGCCCTCTAGGTAGTATCCTGTATAGTGTATTACTATTGACCAGGGCCCTCTAGGTAGTATTACTATTGACCAGGGCCCTCTAGGTAGTACCCTATATAGTGTATTACCATAGACCAGGGCCCTCTAGGTAGTATCCTGTATAGTGTATTACTATTGACCAGGGCCCTCTAGGTAGTATCCTGTATAGTGTATTACTATTGACCAGGGCCCTCTAGTAGTATCCTGTATAGTGTATTACTATTGACCAGGGCCCTCTAGGTAGTATCCTGTATAGTGTATTACTATTGACCAGGGCCCTCTAGGTAGTATCCTGTATAGTGTATTACTATTGACCAGGGCCCTCTAGGTAGTATCCTGTATAGTGTATTACTATTGACCAGGGCCCTCTAGGTAGTATCCTGTATAGTGTATTACTATTGACCAGGGCCCTCTAGGTAGTATCCTGTATAGTGTATTACTATTGACCAGGGCCCTCTAGGTAGTATCCTGTATAGTGTATTACTATTGACCAGGGCCCTCTAGGTAGTATCCTGTATAGTGTATTACTATTGACCAGGGCCCTCTAGGTAGTATCCTGTATAGTGTATTACTATTGACCAGGGCCCTCTAGGTAGTATCCTATATAGTGTATTACTATTGACCAGGGCCCTCTAGGTAGTATCCTGTATAGTGTATTACTATTGACCAGGGCCCTCTAGGTAGTATCCCTGTATAGTGTATTACTATTGACCAGGGCCCTCTAGGTAGTATCCTGTATAGTGTATTACTATTGACCAGGGCCCTCTAGTAGTATCCTGTATAGTGTATTACTATTGACCAGGGCCCTCTAGGTAGTATCCTGTATAGTGTATTACTATTGACCAGGGCCCTCTAGGTAGTATCCTGTATAGTGTATTACTATTGACCAGGGCCCTCTAGGTAGTATCCTGTATAGTGTATTACTATTGACCAGGGCCCTCTAGGTAGTATCCTATATAGTGTATTACTATTGACCAGGGCCCTCTAGGTAGTATCCTGTATAGTGTATTACTATTGACCAGGGCCCTCTAGGTAGTATCCCTGTATAGTGTATTACTATTGACCAGGGCCCTCTAGGTAGTATCCTGTATAGTGTATTAATATTGACCAGGGCCCTCTAGTAGTAACCTGTATAGTGTGTTACTATTGACCAGGCCCCCTAGGTAGTATCCTGTATAGTGTATTACCATTGACCAGGGCCCTCTAGGTAGTATTACTATTGACCAGGGCCCTCTAGTAGTATCCTATATAGTGTATTACTATTGACCAGGGCCCTCTAGGTAGTATCCTGTATAGTGTATTACTATTGACCAGGGCCCTCTAGGTAGTATCCTGTATAGTGTATTACTATTGACCAGGGCCCTCTAGGTAGTATCCTGTATAGTGTATTACTATTGACCAGGGCCCTCTAGGTAGTATCCTATATAGTGTATTACTATTGACCAGGGCCCTCTAGTAGTATCCTATATAGTGTATTACTATTGACCAGGGCCCTCTAGGTAGTATCCTATATAGTGTATTACTATTGACCAGGGCCCTCTAGGTAGTATCCTGTATAGTGTATTACTATTGACCAGGGCCCTCTAGTAGTATCCTGTATAGTGTATTACTATTGACCAGGGCCCTCTAGGTAGTATCCTGTATAGTGTATTACTATTGACCAGGGCCCTCTAGGTAGTATCCTGTATAGTGTATTACTATTGACCAGGGCCCTCTAGGTAGTATCCTATATAGTGTATTACTATTGACCAGGGCCCTCTAGGTATTGTATTACTATTGACCAGGGCCCTCTAGGTAGTAACCTGTATAGTGTATTACTATTGACCAGGGCCCTCTAGTAGTATCCTGTATAGTGTATTACTATTGACCAGGGCCCTCTAGGTAGTATCCTATATAGTGTATTACTATTGACCAGGGCCCTCTAGGTAGTATCCTGTATAGTGTATTACTATTGACCAGGGCCCTCTAGGTAGTATCCTGTATAGTGTATTACTATTGACCAGGGCCCTCTAGGTAGTATCCTGTATAGTGTATTACTATTGACCAGGGCCCTCTAGGTAGTATCCTGTATAGTGTGTTACTATTGACCAGGGCCCCCTAGGTAGTATCCTGTATAGTGTATTACCATTGACCAGGGCCCTCTAGGTAGTATTACTATTGACCAGGGCCCTCTAGTAGTATCCTGTATAGTGTATTACTATTGACCAGGGCCCTCTAGTAGTATCCTGTATAGTGTATTACTATTGACCAGGGCCCTCTAGGTAGTATCCTGTATAGTGTATTACTATTGACCAGGGCCCTCTAGGTAGTACCCTGTATAGTGTATTACTATTGACCAGGGCCCTCTAGGTAGTACCCTATATAGTGTATTACCATTGACCAGGGCCCTCTAGGTACTGTATTACTATTGACCAGGGCCCTCTAGGTAGTACACTATATACTGTATTACTATTGACAAGGGCCCTCTAGGTAGTACCCTGTATAGTGTATTACTATTGACCAGGGCCCTCTAGGTAGTATCCTGTATAGTGTATTACTATTGACCAGGGCCCTCTAGGTAGTACCCTATATAGTGTATTACTATTGACCAGGGCCCTCTAGGTAGTATCCTGTATAGTGTATTACCATTGACCAGGGCCCTCTAGGTACTATAGGTATTACTATTGACCAGGGCCCTCTAGGTAGTACCCTGTATAGTGTATTACTATTGACCAGGGCCCTCTAGTAGTATCCTGTATAGTGTATTACTATTGACCAGGGCCCTCTAGTAGTATCCTGTATAGTGTATTACTATTGACCAGGGCCCTCTAGGTAGTATCCTGTATAGTGTATTACTATTGACCAGGGCCCTCTAGGTAGTATCCTGTATAGTGTATTACTATTGACCAGGGCCCTCTAGGTAGTATCCTGTATAGTGTATTACTATTGACCAGGGCCCTCTAGTAGTATCCTGTATAGTGTATTACTATTGACCAGGGCCCTCTAGGTAGTATCCTGTATAGTGTATTACTATTGACCAGGGCCCTCTAGGTAGTATCCTGTATAGTGTATTACTATTGACCAGGGCCCTCTAGGTAGTATCCTGTATAGTGTATTACTATTGACCAGGGCCCTCTAGTAGTATCCTGTATAGTGTATTACTATTGACCAGGGCCCTCTAGGTAGTATCCTGTATAGTGTATTACTATTGACCAGGGCCCTCTAGGTAGTATCCTGTATAGTGTATTACTATTGACCAGGGCCCTCTAGGTAGTATCCTGTATAGTGTATTACTATTGACCAGGGCCCTCTAGGTAGTATCCTGTATAGTGTATTACTATTGACCAGGGCCCTCTAGGTAGTATCCTGTATAGTGTATTACTATTGACCAGGGCCCTCTAGGTAGTATCCTGTATAGTGTATTACTATTGACCAGGCCCTCTAGGTAGTATCCTGTATAGTGTATTACTATTGACCAGGGCCCTCTAGGTAGTATCCTGTATAGTGTATTACTATTGACCAGGGCCCTCTAGTAGTATCCTGTATAGTGTATTACTATTGACCAGGGCCCTCTAGGTAGTATCCTATATAGTGTATTACTATTGACCAGGGCCCTCTAGGTAGTATCCTGTATAGTGTATTACTATTGACCAGGGCCCTCTAGTAGTATCCTGTATAGTGTATTACTATTGACCAGGGCCCTCTAGTAGTATCCTGTATAGTGTATTACTATTGACCAGGGCCCTCTAGGTAGTATCCTGTATAGTGTATTACTATTGACCAGGGCCCTCTAGGTAGTATCCTGTATAGTGTATTACTATTGACCAGGGCCCTCTAGTAGTATCCTGTATAGTGTATTACTATTGACCAGGGCCCTCTAGGTAGTATCCTGTATAGTGTATTACTATTGACCAGGGCCCTCTAGGTAGTATCCTATATAGTGTATTACTATTGACCAGGGCCCTCTAGGTAGTACCCTATATAGTGTATTACTATTGACCAGGGCCCTCTAGGTAGTATCCTGTATAGTGTATTACTATTGACCAGGGCCCTCTAGTAGTATCCTGTATAGTGTATTACTATTGACCAGGGCCCTCTAGGTAGTATCCTATATAGTGTATTACTATTGACCAGGGCCCTCTAGGTAGTATCCTGTATAGTGTATTACCATTGACCAGGGCCCTCTAGGTAGTATTACTATTGACCAGGGCCCTCTAGTAGTATCCTGTATAGTGTATTACTATTGACCAGGGCCCTCTAGGTAGTATCCTGTATAGTGTATTACTATTGACCAGGGCCCTCTAGTAGTATCCTGTATAGTGTATTACTATTGACCAGGGCCCTCTAGGTAGTATCCTGTATAGTGTATTACTATTGACCAGGGCCCTCTAGGTAGTATCCTGTATAGTGTATTACTATTGACCAGGGCCCTCTAGTAGTATCCTGTATAGTGTATTACTATTGACCAGGGCCCTCTAGTAGTATCCTGTATAGTGTATTACTATTGACCAGGGCCCTCTAGGTAGTATCCTGTATAGTGTATTACTATTGACCAGGGCCCTCTAGGTAGTACCCTGTATAGTGTATTACTATTGACCAGGGCCCTCTAGGTAGTACCCTGTATAGTGTATTACTATTGACCAGGGCCCTCTAGTAGTATTCTATATAGTGTATTACTATTGACCAGGGCCCTCTAGGTAGTACCCTGTATAGTGTATTACTATTGACCAGGGCCCTCTAGGTAGTATCCTGTATAGTGTATTACTATTGACCAGGGCCCTCTAGGTAGTATCCTGTATAGTGTATTACTATTGACCAGGGCCCTCTAGTAGTATCCTGTATAGTGTATTACTATTGACCAGGGCCCTCTAGGTAGTATCCTATATAGTGTATTACTATTGACCAGGGCCCTCTAGGTAGTATCCTGTATAGTGTATTACTATTGACCAGGGCCCTCTAGTAGTATCCTGTATAGTGTATTACTATTGACCAGGGCCCTCTAGGTAGTATCCTGTATAGTGTATTACTATTGACCAGGGCCCTCTAGGTAGTATCCTGTATAGTGTATTACTATTGACCAGGGCCCTCTAGGTAGTATCCTGTATAGTGTATTACTATTGACCAGGGCCCTCTAGGTAGTATCCTGTATAGTGTATTACTATTGACCAGGGCCCTCTAGGTAGTATCCTGTATAGTGTATTACTATTGACCAGGGCCCTCTAGTAGTATCCTGTATAGTGTATTACTATTGACCAGGGCCCTCTAGGTAGTATCCTGTATAGTGTATTACTATTGACCAGGGCCCTCTAGGTAGTATCCTGTATAGTGTATTACTATTGACCAGGGCCCTCTAGTAGTATCCTGTATAGTGTATTACTATTGACCAGGGCCCTCTAGGTAGTACCCTGTATAGTGTATTACTATTGACCAGGGCCCTCTAGGTAGTACCCTGTATAGTGTATTACTATTGACCAGGGCCCTCTAGGTAGTATCCTGTATAGTGTATTACTATTGACCAGGGCCCTCTAGGTAGTATCCTCTATAGTGTATTACTATTGACCAGGGCCCTCTAGGTATCCTGTATTACTATTGACCAGGGCCCTCTAGGTAGTACCCTGTATAGTGTATTACTATTGACCAGGGCCCTCTAGGTAGTATCCTGTATAGTGTATTACTATTGACCAGGGCCCTCTAGGTAGTATCCTGTATAGTGTATTACTATTGACCAGGGCCCTCTAGGTAGTATCCTGTATAGTGTATTACTATTGACCAGGGCCCTCTAGGTAGTATCCTGTATAGTGTATTACTATTGACCAGGGCCCTCTAGGTAGTATCCTGTATAGTGTATTACTATTGACCAGGGCCCTCTAGGTAGTACCCTGTATAGTGTATTACTATTGACCAGGGCCCTCTAGGTAGTATCCTGTATAGTGTATTACTATTGACCAGGGCCCTCTAGGTAGTAACCTGTATAGTGTATTACTATTGACCAGGGCCCTCTAGTGGTATCCTCTATAGTGTATTACCATTGACCAGGGCCCTCTAGGTAGTAGCCTGTATAGTGTATTACTATTGACCAGGGCCCTCTAGGTAGTATCCTGTATAGTGTATTACTATTGACCAGGGCCCTCTAGGTAGTATCCTGTATAGTGTATTACTATTGACCAGGGCCCTCTAGGTAGTACCCTGTATAGTGTATTACTATTGACCAGGGCCCTCTAGGTAGTACCCTATATAGTGTATTACTATTGACCAGGGCCCTCTAGTAGTATCCTGTATAGTGTATTACTATTGACCAGGGCCCTCTAGGTAGTATCCTGTATAGTGTATTACTATTGACCAGGGCCCTCTAGGTAGTATCCTGTATAGTGTATTACCATTGACCAGGGCCCTCTAGGTAGTTAGTGTATTACTATTGACCAGGGCCCTCTAGTAGTATCCTGTATAGTGTATTACCATTGACCAGGGCCCTCTAGTAGTATCCTGTATAGTGTATTACTATTGACCAGGGCCCTCTAGTAGTATCCTGTATAGTGTATTACTATTGACCAGGGCCCTCTAGGTAGTATCCTGTATAGTGTATTACTATTGACCAGGGCCCTCTAGTAGTATCCTATATAGTGTATTACTATTGACCAGGGCCCTCTAGGTAGTATCCTATATAGTGTATTACTATTGACCAGGGCCCTCTAGGTAGTATCCTATATAGAGAATAGGGTGCCATTTGGGATACACCCAGTGTCTCCTGTACATCTGACCACAAGATAAACCCTTTATGAGTCACTATGTTGGGAATAAACACACCGAGTGACATTATTTAATTTGGTTTAGAGGATGAGGATGAGTCAGTGGACAGCTGAACCAGCACAGGCAGGCTGTAACATGGATCCTGACAGGCAGGCTGTAACATGGATCCTGACAGGCAGACTGTAACATGGATCCTGACAGGCAGGCTGTAACATGGATCCTGACAGGCAGGCTGTAACAGTCCTGTAACATGGATCCTGACAGGCAGGCTGTAACAGTCCTGTAACATGGATCCTGACAGGCAGGCTGTAACATGGATCCTGACAGGCAGGCTGTAACAGTCCTGTAACATGGATCCTGACAGGCAGGCTGTAACATGGATCCTGACAGGCAGACTGTAACATGGATCCTGACAGTAACATGGATCCTGACAGGCAGACTGTAACAGTCCTGTAACATGGATCCTGACAGGCAGGCTGTAACATGGATCCTGACAGGCAGGTTGTAACATGGATCCTGACAGGCAGGCTTTAACATGGATCCTGACAGGCAGGCTGTAACAGTCTTGTAGATGGATCCTGACAGGCAGGCTGTTACATGGATCCTGACAGGCAGGCTGTAACATGGATCCTGACATGCAGGCTGTAACAGTCTTGTAGATGGATCCTGACAGGCAGGCTGTAACATGTATCCTGACAGGCAGGCTGTAACATGGATCCTGACAGGAAGGCTGTAACATGGATCCTGACAGGCAGGCTGTAACATGGATCCTGACAGGCAGGCTGTAACAGTCTTGTAGATGGATCCTGACAGGCAGGCTGTAACATGGATCCTGACAGGCAGGCTGTAACATGGATCCTGACAGGCAGACTGTAACAGTCTTGTAGATGGATCCTGACAGGCAGGCTGTAACATGGATCCTGACAGGCAGGCTGTAACATGGATCCTGACAGGCATGCTGTAACATGGATCCTGACAGGCAGACTGTAACATGGATCCTGACAGGCAGACTGTAACATGGATCCTGACAGGCAGACTGTAACAGTCCTGTAGGTCGGTGGTCCCCAAACCTGTTATAGTCCCGAACCCCTTCAAACATTCAACCTCCAGCTGTACCCCATCTAGCACCAGGGTCAGCGCACTCTCAAATGTTGTTTTTTTGCCATCATTGTAAGCCTGCCACACACACACTATACGATACATTTATTATTAAACATAAGAATGAGTGTGAGTTTTTGTCACAACCCGGCTCGGGGGAAGTGGCAAAGAGCTCTTATAGGACCAGGGCACAAATAATAATATAATAATAATAATCAATAAATTTGCTCTTTATTTAACCATCTTACATATAAAAACGTATTTGTTCATTGAAAATTATGAATAACTCACCACAGGTTAATGAGAAGGGTGTGCTTGAAAGGATGCTCATAACTCTGCAATGTTGGGTTGTATTGGAGAGAGTCTCAGTCTTAAATCATTTTCCACACACAGTCTGTGCCTGTATTTAGTTTTCATGCTAGTGAGGGTCGAGAATCCACTCTCACATAGGTACGTGGTTGCAAAGGGCACCAGTGTCTTAACAGCGCGATTTTCCAAGGCAGGATACTCTGAGCGCAGCCCAATCCAGAAATCTGGCAGTGGCTTCTGATTTAAATTACATTTTCACAGAACTACTTGTAGCAATTTGTAGAGAGAATTATTTATTTCAGCTTTTATTTCTTTCATCACATTCCCAGTGGGTCAGAAGTTTACATACACTCAATAAGTATTTGGTAGC
The DNA here is from genome assembly GCF_905237065.1 of Salmo salar. Lineage (NCBI taxonomy): Eukaryota > Metazoa > Chordata > Actinopteri > Salmoniformes > Salmonidae > Salmo > Salmo salar. Next base: position 53,487,080 of record NC_059455.1, on the reverse strand, counting down.
ATTGCCTTTAAGTTTGTAGGCCTCCTTGCTTGCACACGCTTTTTCAGTTCTGCCCACAAATGTTCTATGGGATTGAGGTCAGGGCTTTGTAATGGCCACTCCAATATCTTGACTTTGTTGTCCTTAAGTCACTGGAATTGTGATACAGTGAATTATAAGTGAAATAATCTGTCTGTAAACAATTGTTGGAAAAATGACTTGTTATGCACAAAGTAGATGTCCTAACCGACTTGCCAAAACTATAGTTTGTTAATATGGGCTAGGTGGGACGCTTGCGTCCCACCTACTCAACAGCCAGTGGAATCCCGTGGCGCGATATTCAAATACCTTAGAAATGCTATTACTTCAATTTCTCAAACATATGACTATTTTACACCATTTTAAAGACAAGACTCTCGTTAATCTAACCACACTGTCCGATTTCAAAAAGACTTTACAACGAAAGCAAAACATTAGATTATGTCAGCAGAGTACCCAGCCAGAAATAATCAGACACCCATTTTTCAAGCTAGCATATAATGTCACAAAAACCAAAACCACAGCTAAATGCAGCAGTAACCTTTGATGATCTTCATCAGATGACACTCCTAGGACATTATGTTATACAATAGATGCATGTTTTGTTCAATCAAGTTCATATTTATATCAATAACCAGCTTTTTACATTAGCATGTGACTAGCATGTGACTAGCATTCCCACCGAACACTTCCGGTGAATTTACTAAATTACTCACGATAAACGTTCACAAAAAACATAACAATTATTTTAAGAATTATAGATACAGAACTCCTTTATGCAATCGCTATGTCCGATTTAAAATAGCTTTTCGGTGAAAGCACATTTTGCAATATTCTGAGTAGATAGCCCGGCCATCACAGGCTAGCTATTTTGACACCCACCAAGTTTGGCCCTCACCAAACTCAGATTTACTATAAGAAAAATTGGATTACCTTTGCTGTTCTTCGTCAGAATGCACTCCCAGGACTTCTACTTCAATAACAAATGTTGGTTTGGTTCCAAATAATCCATAGTTATATCCAAATAGCGGTGTTTTGTTTGTGCGTTCAAGACACTATCCGAAGGGTAAAGAAGGGTGACGCGCCCGGCGCGTTTCGTGACAAAACATTTCAAAATATTCCATTACCGTACTTCGAAGCATGTCAAACGCTGTTTAAAATCAATTTTTATGCGATTTTTCTCGTAAAAAAGCGATAATATTCCGACCGGGAAACCCTGTTTTCGTTCAAAGACGAAAAAATAAAAACATGGTGTCGGCTCGTGCACGCGCCCCCAGTCTCATTGTTCTCTGATCGACCACTATCCAAATGCGCTACTGTTTTTCAGCCATGGGCTGCAAAGTCATCATTCATCGTTCTGGCGCCTTCTGAGAGCCTATGGGAGCGTTAGAAAATGTCACGTTATGCCAGAGATCCCCTGTTTTGGATAGAGATGATCAAGAAGGCCAAGAAATAGTCAGAGAGAGCGCTTCCTGTTTGGAATCTTCTCAGGTTTTGGCCTGCCAAATGAGTTCTTTTATACTCACAGACACCATTCAAACAGTTTTAGAAACTTTAGGGTGTTTTCTATCCAAATCAAACAATTATATGCATATTCTAGTTACTGGGCAGGAGTAGTAACCAGATTAAATCGGGTACGTTTTTTATTCGGCCGTGCAAATACTGCCCCCTATCCCCAACAGGTTTTAACAAGAAATTTGTGGAGTGGTTGAAAAACGAGTTTTAATGACTCCAACATAACTGTATGTAAACTTCTGACTTCAACTGTACATACTACCTCAACTAACCGGTGCCCCCGCGCATTGACTCTGTACCGGTACCCCCCTGTATATAGTCTCGCTATTGTTATTTTACTGCTGCTCTTTAATTACTTGTTACTTTTATCTCTTATTCTTATCCATATATTTTTTAACTGCATTGTTGGTTAGGGGCTCATAACTAAGCATTTCACTGTAAGGTTTACACACCTCAGCCTGAGGTCTCCAGCGACGCGCCTTAGCCCTGAGCATTCAGCGGGGGTGGACAGGTTAGGTTGGGGACTAAGGCCGGAGCCTGAGCCTGAGCCACCTCCGTAGTCGGAGGATTGGGGGGTGTGTAGCACGGGAGCCGTTGGTGACGGTAGCCACCCTCCCTTCCCTCCCTTTAGTTTAGGATTATTTTTGTTTTGGGGTTATTTTTTTTTTTTTTTTTTTTTGTTTGAGGTGCATCCACCTTTGGGGGGGGGGGGGGGGTACTGTCACGTCCTGACCAGTAAAAGGGGTTGTTTGTTATTGTAGTTTGGTCAGGGCGTGGCAGGGGGTGTTTGTTTAGTGTGTTTTTTTGGGGGGCGGGGGGGGTTAATGTTCTATGTTAGTGTATTTCTATGTTCGTTCTAGTTTTTCTATTTCTATGTCTAGTATATTGGGTTGACCTTCAATGGGAGGCAGCTGTTCCTCATTGCCTCTAATTGAAGGTCCTATTTAATAGGGGTGTTTTTCCATGGGATTTGTGGGCAGTTGTTTCTCCGTGTAGTCATTGTACCTAACGGGACTGGTGAGAGGGTTAGGGTTATAAGGTACAGGTGAGAGGGTTTGGGTTATAAGGTACAGGTGAGAAGGTTAGGGTTATAAGGTACTGGTGAGAGGGTTATAAGGTACAGGTGAGAGGGTTAGTGTTATAAGGTACAGGTAAGAGGGTTAGTGTTATAAGGTACAGGTGAGAGGGTTAGGGTTATAAGGTACAGGTGAGAGGGTTAGGGATATAAGGTACAGGTGAGAGGGTTATGGTTATAAGGTATAGATGAGAGTGTTAGGGTTATAAGGTACAGGTGAGAGGGTTATGGTTATAAGGTACAGGTGAGCGGGTTAGGGATATAAGGTATAGATGAGAGGGTTAGGGTTATAAGGTACAGGTGAGAGGGTTAGTGTTATAAGGTACAGGTGAGAGGGTTAGGGTTATAAGGTACAGGTGAGAGGGTTAGGGTTATAAGGTACAGGTGAGAGGGTTATGGTTATAAGGTATAGATGAGAGGGTTAGGGTTATAAGGTACAGGTGAGAGGGTTAGGGTTATAAGGTACAGGTGAGCGGGTTAGGGATATAAGGTATAGATGAGAGGGTTAGGGTTATAAGGTACAGGTGAGCGGGTTAGGGATATAAAGTATAGATGAGAGGGTTAGGGTTATAAGGTACAGGTGAGAGGGTTAGTGTTATAAGGTACAGGTGAGAGGGTTAGTGTTATAAGGTACAGGTGAGAGGGTTAGGGTTATAAGGTACAGGTGAGAGGGTTAGGGTTATAAGGTACAGGTGAGAGGGTTAGGGTTATAAGGTACAGGTGAGAGGGTTAGGGTTATAAGGTACAGGTGAGAGGGTTATGGTTATAAGGTACAGGTGAGCGGGTTAGGGATATAAGGTATAGATGAGAGGGTTAGGGTTATAAGGTATAGGTGAGAGGGTTAGTGTTATAAGGTACAGGTGAGAGGGTTAGTGTTATAAGGTACAGGTGAGAGGGTTAGGGTTATAAGGTACAGGTGAGAGGGTTATGGTTATAAGGTATAGATGAGAGGGTTAGGGTTATAAGGTACAGGTGAGAGGGTTAGGGTTATAAGGTACAGGTGAGAGGGTTATGGTTATAAGGTACAGGTGAGAGGGTTATGGTGAGGGTGGAAAAAAACATGAGTTAGACTATTCTGAAGGGATTTAGCTAATCTTTAAACATTTCTCAGCCTTGCGTGCTCTGTCCTTATTTACTCTGCTCTCTGTCCCATATTTTGAAGTCCAGGAGCTCTCATATGCTGTCTGATTCAATAAATTATATTTCAGTGTACACTTACTTTACACAGCAGGATTTTAAAGGCAAGCATCATATGTGACTCTAAAGTATTCTTACAGAGCAGAGATATTCATTTCAATTTACAGAGCTGAATATTCAAACAGAACTTTCATTTCTTTCAAGACAGTTTTACCACTATTTAAGTGATTTCTCCAGCATGTTCAATCACTTCACCGTTGTGAAGTCCACCTTCACACCAAGGGTAGACCAGAAGGTAAGGGTCTTAGTGGAGTGGCGCCAATTCAGCCAAGCACCATCTCAACGGCTTTAATAAGAGGTAAAAGACCTGATGCTGCCATCACCCAATCCATCATTGAAAACAGGAAGTGGTTGAGCGGTATTCTGTTGACCCCAACTAACATCTTAGTCATTTAACAGACACTCTGATCCAGAGCGACTTACATTAGCAATTAGAGTTAAGTGCCTTGCTCAAGGGCACGTCGACAGATTTTTCACCAAAGTCGTCTTTCGGATACTGGCCCAATGCTCTTAACCACTAGGCTACCTGCCGGCCCATCCATGTCATCGTCACCCTGTGGATCTCCTCAACACATTAGTGCCGATACCACATCTCTGGGAGAGGGTTAGGGTTAGACCTCTAGACAGGGAGAGACTGACACCCTGCCGGACCTCGTGGTAACACTATCCATCTGTTTGTTTTAAACCGTAAACGATTGTGGATGTGTGGAGAGACTTCCAATACAGAGGTCCTGATTGAATCCGAGAACAGCAATATGAGCGATTATAAAACATTCTTGATTAGCTACAATGTGAGACCATGAAACTGTTCATTATAAACATCCTTCATGTTGCTGCGCCACTGTGTCTTACCTGTAGAAGTCGCACAAGAGGCGTCAAGGTATCAAACCACCTCCCTCTTCCTCTTTCCAACACAATGCATTCTGGGAAAGAAAGTTCATTCACCACCACTTTCCTGGTCAGTGATTTTTTTTCGCTGTGATTCTATTTAAAAAAGAAAAAAGGCATCTTTAGTTTTCATATAAAGAGCATAAGATGCAGTCTGAGGATGCACGCTATCTGAAACGGTAAAGTTAAAGCTGTCATTTCGTCAATGTGTTGTGTATCTCGCTGGGAATGTGAACTATAATGGAAAGCCTTATCATGCTAGCAGCACACCACCTAGCTAGTTCATTGGCATACTAATCGTATAGCTAGCTAGCCTACAGTAGCTTACTTATTTGTTACTTAAATTGAAGATAAAATGTTACATGTAGACATTGTGTTGTTGAATATCTACCCGGATGCGGCAGCGTCAACAACAGCTGTGATAGAGAACAAATCTCAGTCCCATCAATGGGGTGTGGACAATAATTAGCCTCCCTAGCTAGCTGGCTAGCTGTCATATTTATTGCATTGCAGTCAAATGCGGTCAAGTTAGTTGATTCTAAAGTCTTTATTTTTTTTTTTAAATGAAAAGTGAACTAAAATATATTCTTCAATCTTTATGATGACCGTAGGAAAGTGAAGGGTGGTAGCCTGGACGTGCACCCTACAGAAAAAGCCCTGGTTGTTCAGTATGAGGTGGAGGCCACCATCCTTGGAGAGACCGGAGACGAGATGCTGGGAGACCGCAAGAAGTGTCAGAAGATGTAAGCATGGTTTCAACACAGTCAACAAACGGTGGAAATTATATGTGGTGTTTTGGTCTAAAATCACAGTCTGTGATTTAAATAGTCTGACCCTGCCACTTTCTTTGGTAAACTGAGAGATGTGGCCTGGGGAAATGTATCTAGGCTAATTCTATTCTTTTCCCTTCTATTATATTCCCCTTTATTCTCCTCTATTCTACTCTACTCTATTCTATTCACATCTAATCTATTCTATTCCCCTCTATTCTATTCTATTCCCCTCTATTCTATTGTTATTTATTTATTTTTTAGTCATTTTAGCAGACGCTCTTATCCAGAGAGACTTACAGTAGTGAATGCATACATTTCATTTTATGCATTTTTTTTGTACTGGCCCCCCGTGGGAATCGAACCCACAACCCTGGCGTTGCAAACACCATGCTCTACCAACTGAGCCACAGGGAAGGCTATTCTATTCTATTCTCCCCTATTCTATTCCCATCTATTCTATTCTCCCCTATTCTATTCCCCTCTATTGTATTCTATTCTCCTCTATTCTATTCTCCTCTATTCTATTCTCCTCTATTCTATTCTCCCCTATTCTATTCCCCTCTATTGTATTCTATTCTCCTCTTTTCTATTCCCCTCTATTGTATTCTATTCCCCTCTATTGTATTCCCCTCTATTGTATTCTATTCTCCTCTATTCTATTCCCCTCTATTGTATTCTACTCCCCTCTATTGTATTCTATTCTCCTCTATTCTATTCTCCTCTATTCTATTCCCCTCTATTGTATTCTATTCCCCTCTATTGTATTCCCCTCTATTGTATTCTATTCTCCTCTATTGTATTCTATTCCCCTCTATTGTATTCTATTCCCCTCTATTCTATTCCCCTCTATTCTATTCTATTCTCATCTATTCTATTCTCCTCTATTGTATTCTCATCTATTTCTATTCTATTCTCCTCTATTCTATTTGACGCCCCCCTATTCCACTCTGTTCTATTCTAATAATTTCCTGTCTATTCATTCCCCTCTATTCTATTCCTCTCTATTCTATTCCATTACCCTCTATTCTATTCCATTACCCTCTATTCTATTCCTCTCTATTCTATTCCATTACCCTTTATTCTATTCTTCTCTATTCTATTACCCTCTATTCTATTCCATTACCCTCTATTCCATTACCCGATATTCTATTCCCCTCTATTCTATTCTCCTCTATTCTATTCCATTGCCCTCTGTTTTATTCCATTGCCCTCTGTTCTATTCCCCTATGTTCTATTCAATTCCATTACCCTGTATTCTATTCCATTACCCTCTAGTTTATTCCCCTATGTTCTATTCCCCTCTATTCCATTACCGTCTAGTATATTCCCCTCTGTTCTATTCCCCTCTATTCCATTCCCTTCTATTCTATTCCATTACCCTCTATTCTATTCCCTTGTATTATATTTCATTACCCTGTATTATATTCCTCTCTATTCTATTCCATTACCCTCTATTCTTTTCCATTACTCTGCATTCTATTCCATTACCCTCTATTCTATTCCATTACTCTGTATTCTATTCCTCTCTATTCTATTCCATTACTCTGTATTCTATTCCTCTCTATTCTATTCCATTACTCTGTATTATATTCCTCTCTATTCTATTCCATTACCCTCTATTCTATTCCATTACCCTCTATTCTATTCCTCTCTATTCTATTCCATTACCCTCTATTCTATTCCTCTTTTTTTCTATTCCATTACCCTCTATTCTATTCCCCTCTATTCTATTCCATTACCCTCTATTCTATTCCATTCCCCTCTATTCTATTCCATTACTCTGTATTCTATTCCTCTCTATTCTATTCCATTACCCTCTATTCTATTCCATTACTCTGTATTCTATTCCTCTCTATTCTATTCCATTACCCTCTATTCTATTCCATTACTCTGTATTCTATTCCTCTCTATTCTATTCCATTACTCTGTATTCTATTCCTCTCTATTCTATTCCATTACTCTGTATTATATTCCTCATTCTATTCTATTCCATTACCCTCTATTCTATTCCTCTCTATTCTATTCCATTACCCTCTATTCTATTCCTCTTTTTTTCTATTCCATTACCCTCTATTCTATTCCTCTCTATTCTATTCCATTACCCTCTATTCTATTCCATTCCCCTCTATTCTATTCCATTACTCTGTATTCTATTCCTCTCTATTCTATTCCATTACCCTCTATTCTATTCCATTACTCTGTATTCTATTCCTCTCTATTCTATTCCATTACCCTCTATTCTATTCCATTACTCTGTATTCTATTCCTCTGTATTCTATTCCATTACTCTGTATTTTATTCCTCTCTATTCTATTCCATTCCCCTCTATTCTATTCCATTCCCCTCTATTATATTCCATTACCCTCTATTCTATTCCATTTCCCTCTATTCTATTCCCCTCTATTCTATTCTATTCCCCTCTATTATATTGCCCTGGATTATATTCTACTGTACTCTCTCACTCCCTGCCTGTCAGTATCCGTCTGAAGAGCCTGAATACGAACACAGACATTGCAGCGCTGGCCCGTAAGGTGGTGGAGGAGTGTAAACTCATCCATCCCTCCAAGCTGTCTGAGGTGGAGCAGCTGCTCTTCTATCTACAGAACCGCAAGAAGGCCAGCGGGAAGGGTGAGCAGTGAGCATCCACACCAATGGTCCCCTCTGAAACACCATACCACAGACAACTATAGTACAACTCTATAGTTTATGAAACAGTTGTAGTTATTGTGTCATTCCACTGTCAGGTCTATTCTATAACAGTGCAGTTCTATGTTAACCAGTGAATCATTCCACTGTAAGGTCTATTCTATAACAGTGCAGTTCTATGTTAACCAGTGAATTCCACTGTAAAGTCTATTCTATAACAGTGCAGTTCTATGTTAACCAGTGAATCATTCCATTTCTCTGCAGCAGAGAAGAGAGTGGTGAAACCGAGAGACCTAACTCCATTTGAAGGAATGGAGGTGAGTAAGGGGAACTCTGCAGTCACTACTGCTACTACAGCTGCTACTGCTTTAACTAACAATAATACTAATCACAATACATTTTACTAGATAGATGAGGAGGCTAACATCAACAATGCTAATAATCATAATACATTTGACTAGAGAGTTGAGGCTAACATCAACAATGCTAATAATCATAACAATACATTTGACTAGATAGATGAGGAGGCTAACATCAACGATGCTAATAATCATAATACATTTGACTAGATAGATGAGGAGGCTAACATCAACAATGCTAATAATCATAATACATTTGACTAGTTAGTTGAGGCTAACATCAACAATGCTAATAATCATAATACATTTGACTAGATAGATGAGGAGGCTAACATCAACAATGCTACTAATCATAATCTAACTAATCAACCTCACTACTCACTGGACCCTTATGGTCACTCGACTAAGCATGCCTCTCCTTAATGTCAATATGCCTTGTCCGTTGCTGTTCTGGTTAGTGTTTATTGGCTTATTTCACTGTAGAGCCTCTAGCCCTGCTCATTATACCTTATCCAACCTCTCAGTTCCTCCACCCACACATGCAATGACATCACCTGGTTTCAATTATGTTTCTAGAGACAATATCTCTTTCATCATCACTCAATGCCTAGGTTTACCTCCACTGTATTCACATCCTACCATACCTTTGTCTGTACATTATACCTCGAATCTATTTTATCGCCCCCAGAAACCTGCTCCTTTTACTCTCTGTTCCGGACGTCCTAGACGTCCAATTCTCATGGCTTTTAGCCGTACCCTTATCCTGCTCCTCCTCTGTTCCTCTGGTGATGTAGAGGTGAATCCAGGCCCTGCAGTGCCTAGCTCCACTCCTATTCCCCAGGCGCTCTCTTTTCATGACTTCTTTAACTGTAAAAGCTTTGGTTTCATACATAATAACATTAGAAGCCTCCTGCCTAAGTTTGTTTTATTCACTGCTTTAGCACACTCTGCCAACCCGGATGTCCTAGCCATGTCTGAATCCTGGCTTAGGAAGACCACCAATAACTCTGAAATCTACATCCCTATCTACAACATTTTCAGACAAGATAGAACGGCCAAAGGGGGCAGTGTTGCAATCTACTGCAGAGATAGCCTGCAGAGTTCTGTCCTACAATCCAGGTCTGCACCCAAACAATTTGAACTTCTACTTTTAAAAATCCACCACTCTAAAAACAAGTCTCTCACCGTTGCCGCCTGCTATAGACCACCCTCTGCCCCCAGCTGTGCTCTGGACACCATATGTGAACTGATTGCCCCCCATCTATCTTCAGAGCTCGTGCTGCTAGGTGACCTAAACTGGGACACGCTTAACACCCCAGCCGTCCTACAATCTAAGCTTGATGCCCTCAATCTCACACAAATTATCAATGAACCTACCAGGTACAACCCCAATGCCGTAAACACGGGCATCCTCATAGTTCTGGGACATTGTAAAGTCCATGGAGAATAAGAGCACCTCGTCCTAGCTGCCCACTGCACTGAGGATAGGAAACTCTGTCACCACCGATAAATCCACTATAATTGAGAATTTCAATAAGCATTTTACTACGGCTGGCAATGCTTTCCACCTGGCCACCCCTACCCTGGTCAACAAAACTGCACCCCCCACAGCAACTCACCCAAACCTTCCCCATTTATCCTTCTCCCAAATCCAGTCAGCTGATGTTCTGAAAGAACTGCAAAATCTGGACCCCCACAAATCAGCCGGGCTAGAAAATCTGGACCCTTTCTTTCTAAAATGATCTGCCGAAATTGTTGCAACCCCTATTACTAGCCTGTTCTAGCCTCTCTAGCCTCTCTTTCGTGTCGTCTGAGATTCCCATAGATTGGAAAGCAGCTGCGGTCATCCCCCTCTTCAAAGGGGGGGACACTCTAGACCCAAACTGCTACAGACCTATATCTATCCTACCCTGCCTTTCTAAGGTCTTCCAAAGCCAAGTTAATGAACAGATCTCCAATCTGGTTTCAGAGCTGGTCATGGGTGCACCTCAGCCACGCTCAAGGTCCTAAACGATATCTTAACCGGCATCGATAAGAAACAGTACTGTGTAGCCGTATTCATTGACCTGGCCAAGGCTTTTGACTCTGTCAATCACCACATCCTCATCGGCAGACTCAACAGCCTTGGTTTCTCAAATGACTGCCTCAACTGGTTCACCAACTACTTCTCCGACAGAGTTCAGTGTGTCAAATCTGAGGGCCTGTTGTCCGGACCTCTGGTAGTATCTATGGGGGTGCCACAGGGTTCAATTCTTGGGCCGACTCTCTTCTCTGTATATATCAATGATGTCGCTCTTGCTGCTGGTGAGTCTCTGATCCACCTCTACGCAGACGACACCATTCTGTATACTTCTGGCCCTTCTTTGGACACTGTGTTAATAACCCTCCAGACGAGCTTCAATGCCATACAACTCTCCTTCCGTGGCCTCCAACTGCTCTTAAATACAAGTAAAACTAAATGCATACTCTTCAACCGATCGCTGCCTGCACCTGCCGGCCCGTCCAGCATCACTACTCTGGACGGTTCTGACTTAGAATATGTGGACAACTACAAATACCTAGGTGTCTGGTAAGACTGTAAACTCTCCTTCCAGACTCACATAAAACATCTCCAGTCCAAAATAAATCTAGAATTGGCTTCCTATTTCGCAACAAAGCATCCTTCACTCATGCTGCCAAACATACCCTCGTAAAACTGACCATCTTACCGATCCTCGACTTTGGCGATGTCATTTACAAAATAGCCTCCAACACCCTACTCAACAAATTGGATGCAGTCTATCACAGTGCCATCCGTTTTGTCACCAAAGCCCCATATACTACCCACCACTGCGACCTGTACGCTCTCGTTGGCTGGCCCTCGCTTCATACTCGTCGCCAAACCCACTGGCTCCAGGTCATCTACAAGACCCTGCTAGGTAAAGTCCCACCTTATCTCTGCTCGCTGCACCCACCCGTAGCACGCGTTCCAGCAGGTATATCTCACTTGTCACCCCCAAAGCCAATTCGTCCTTTGGCCGCCTTTCCTTCCAGTTCTCTGCTGCCAATGACTGGAACGAACTACAAAAATCTCTGAAACTGGAAACACTTATCTCCCTCACTAGCTTTAAGCACCAGCTGTCAGAGCAGCTCACAGATCACTGCACCTGTACATAGCTCATCTATAAATAGCCCAAACAACTACCTCTTCCCCTACTGTATTTATTTATTTATTTTGCTCCTTTGCACCCCAGTATTTCTACTTTGCACACTCATCTACTGTCAAATCTACCATTCCAGTGTTTTACTTGCTATATTGTATTTGCTTCGCCACCATGGCCTATTTATTGCCTTTACCTCCCTTATCTCACCTCATTTGCTCACATTGTATATAGACTTATTTTTCTACCTTTATTATTGACTGTATGTTTGTTTTACTCCATGTGTAACTCTGTGTTGTTGTATGTGTCAAACTGCTTTGCTTTATCTTGGCCAGGTCGCAGTTGTAAATGAGAACTTGTTCTCAACTAGCCTACCTGGTTAAATAAAGGTGAAATAAATAAAATAATAATACATTTGACTAGATAGATGAGGAGGCTAACGTCAACACGGTGTCTCTGTTCTAGATAGATGAGGAGGCTAACGTCAACATGGTGTCTCTCTGTTCTAGATAGATGAGGAGGCTAACGTCAACATGGTGTCTCTCTGTTCTAGATAGATGAGGAGGCTAACGTCAACACGGTGTCTCTGTTCTAGATAGATGAAGAGGCTAACGTCAACACGGTGTCTCTGTTCTAGATAGATGAGTAGGCTAACGTCAACATGGTGTCTCTCTGTTCTAGATAGATGAGGAGGCTAACGTCAACATGGTGTCTCTCTGTTCTAGATAGATGAGGAGGCTAACGTCAACACGGTGTCTCTGTTCTAGATAGATGAGGAGGCTAACGTCAGCATGGTGTCTCTGTTCTAGATAGATGAGGAGGCTAACGTCAACATGGTGTCTCTGTTCTAGATAGATGAGGAGGCTAACGTCAACATGGTGTCTCTGTTCTAGATAGATGAGGAGGCTAACGTCAACACGGTGTCTCTCTGTTCTAGATAGATGAGGAGGCTAACGTCAACACAGTGTCTCTCTGTTCTAGATAGATGAGGAGGCTAACGTCAACATGGTGTCTCTCTGTTCTAGATAGATGAGGAGGCTAACATCAACATGGTGTCTCTCTGTTCTAGATAGATGAGGAGGCTAACGTCAACACGGTGTCTCTGTTCTAGATAGATGAGGAGGCTAACGTAAGCATGGTGTCTCTGTTCTAGATAGATGAGGAGGCTAACGTCAACATGGTGTCTCTGTTCTAGATAGATGAGGAGGCTAACGTCAACATGGTGTCTCTGTTCTAGATAGATGAGGAGGCTAACGTCAACATGGTGTCTCTCTGTTCTAGATAGATGAGGAGGCTAACGTCAACACAGTGTCTCTCTGTTCTAGATAGATGAGGATGCTAACGTCAACATGGTGTCTCTCTGTTCTAGATAGATGAGGAGGCTAACATCAACATGGTGTCTCTCTGTTCTAGATAGATGAGGAGGCTAACGTCAACATGGTGTCTCTCTGTTCTAGATGAGGAGGCTAACATCAACACGGTGTCTCTCTGTTCTAGATAGATGAGGAGGCTAATGTCAACACGGTGTCTCTGTTCTAGATAGATGAGGAGGCTAACGTCAACACGGTGTCTCTGTTCTAGATAGATGAGGAGGCTAACGTCAACATGGTGTCTCTCTGTTCTAGATAGATGAGGAGGCTAACGTCAACACGGTGTCTCTGCTCTAGATAGATGAGGAGGCTAACGTCAACACGGTGTCTCTCTGTTCTAGATAGATGAGGAGGCTAACGTCAACACGGTGTCTCTCTGTTCTAGATAGATGAGGAGGCTAACGTCAACACGGTGTCTCTCTGTTCTAGATAGATGAGGAGGCTAACGTCAACACGGTGTCTCTCTGTTCTAGATAGATGAGGAGGCTAACGTCAACACGGTGTCTCTCTGTTCTAGATAGATGAGGAGGCTAACGTCAACACGGTGTCTCTGTTCTAGATAGATGAGGAGGCTAACGTCAACACGGTGTCTCTCTGTTCTAGATAGATGAGGAGGCTAACGTCAACACAGTGTCTCTCTGTTCTAGATAGATGAGGATGCTAACGTCAACATGGTGTCTCTCTGTTCTAGATAGATGAGGAGGCTAACATCAACATGGTGTCTCTCTGTTCTAGATAGATGAGGAGGCTAACGTCAACATGGTGTCTCTCTGTTCTAGATAGATGAGGAGGCTAACATCAACAAGGTGGAAGAGTATGTAGAGCTGCTGTATGAAGGTATGGAGGAGAAGGTGAAAGGGGCTACACTCATCCTACACCTGGCCAGGAACCCGGACAACCTGGAGGAACTACTACAGAATGGTAAAGACAGAGGTGGAGAGACGGAGAAGGTCTGCGCTATATGCATAACATTGCATTAAAGTGTAAACCATCAGGACAGTGGCTCTGCTCTGGTCCGTATGTCTAAGGTTCTGTTTGTGTGTCTCTCTGTCTGTCCTGTAGAAACGGCTCTAGGAGCCCTGGCCAGAGTTTTGCGGGAGGACTGGAAGCAGAGTGTTGAGCTTGCCACCACCATCATCTATGTTTTCTTCTGTTTCTCCAGGTAAATACTAGAGGGGAGAGGAGGGAGGGAGAAGAGGTAGGAGAGGGAGGGAGAAGAGGGATGGGAGGGAGGGAGAAGAGGTAGGAGAGGGGAGAGACAGAATTGGGACAGAACTGCTTTTCCCTGTTGACTTGTAACCCACCGGTTGCTAGCTGGCCTTTCTAACTGCTAGTCTGACCTGCCGCCCCATTTGCTACTTTATAAGACGGCTTTACTCAGAAGGCCTTTCGCTTTTCTGTTGTTCCATTCAGTGGTCGTGGAGTGTAAACGCTACATCTCTATTGAGGCTTATTGAAGGCAACCACGTGCTGTTAATCTGATTCAACTTTATTATATATCCAGTACAGTCCACTTCTCTACTAGAGAAACACATAACTTCTAATGAATACAAGTCTATTATTTTATTCATCTGGTTCAGAGCAGAAAAAGGGGGGTGATTGTGTAAAATAAACCATCAAAACGCTCCAAACGGTTTCTCAGAAAGCAGTGATTAAAGTTACCAGCTACATCGCGCCGCTGTCACAGGACCCTTAAAAGGATGAAAATAACCGGATTCTGATATAAAAACCGAGAGTTGTTGTCTCTGAGTCCTGAATTATTCTCACGTTCCCCAACTGGAACGTGGGTGAGATTTATCTTTGACAGCAGAGGTGGTTTTTTAGCTTTGATAGCTTAAAGGTGGGTTTTTTGGCTCACATGTTACATAGACATTTTCGTCATTTAGCAGACGCTCTGATCCAGACGAACTCAGTGGCCTTGTGGAGATTGAAAGGTTGTGAGTTCAATCCCTTGCTGAGACTTCCCAAAGACTGTAAAATGGGACCTGATGCATCTCTGCCAGTTTGGGGAACCCGGTTGTTGAGCATAAACCTGCAGCAGCGAGTCACTGTTTAGATGTTTCCTGAGAACGAAGGGTGTGTTGTCTAGGGTCACGCCAAGGTTCTTAGCACTCTGGGAGGGGGACATCTTGGAGTCGACCCTGATGGAGACGTCCTGAAGTGGGCAGGCTTTCCCCAGGAGGAAGAACAGCTCTGTCTTGTTGAGGTTGCGCTTGAGGTGGTGGGCCAACATCCAAGCTGAGATATCTGCCAGGCACGCAAAGATGCGTGTCGCCACCTTGAGTGACATCTGCATAGCAGTGATAGGAGACCATGAGAGGATATGACAGAGCTGAGTGACTTGGTGTATAGGGAGAAGAGGAGAGGTCCATCCTCATAGCAGTGATAGGAGAGACCATGAGAGGATATGACAGAGCTGAGTGACTTGGTCTATAGAGAGAAGAGGGCCTAGAAGCGAGCCCTGGGGGACACCAGTAGTGAGAGTACATGGTGCAGACACAGATTCTCTCCACAGGTAGGCTGAAATCCAAGAGTGTAGAGACTGAGACGCCCAGCGCTGAGAGGGTGGAGCGGAGGATCTGATAGAGCCTGAGACGCCCAGCGCTGAGAGGGTGGAGCGGAGGATCTGATAGAGCCTGAGACGCCCAGCCCTGAGAGGAGGATCTGATAGAGCCTGAGACACCCAGCCCTGAGAGGGTGGAGAGGAGGATCTGATAGAGTCTGAGACACCCAGCCCTGAGAGGAGGATCTGATAGAGTCTGAGACACCCAGCCCTGAGAGGAGGATCTGATAGAGCCTGAGACACCCAACCCTGAGAGGGTGGAGAGGAGGATCTGATGGTTCACGTTGTCGAAGGCAGAGGATAGATCTAGGAGGATGAGAACAGAGGAGAGAGAGTCAGCTTTGGCAGTGTGGAGAGCCCTCTGTGACAAAGAGAGCAGTCTCAGTTGAGTGACCCGTCTTGAAGCCTGACTGGTTAGGATCAAGGAAATCGTTCTGAGAGAGCTAACGAGAGAGTTGGTCAGAGACGGTTTGGAAAGAAAATATACAGGTCTATAGTTTTTGACATCAGAGGGGTTGAGTGTTGGTTTCTTGAGGAGGGGAGCGACTCGGGCCACTTTGGAAGTCAGAGGGGACTCAGCCAGTGGTCAGGGATGAGTTGATGAGGGAAGGGAGAAGGTCTTCAGAGATGGTTATGAAAAGGAGGGGATGGGGTTGAGCGGGCAGGTTGTCGGGCGGCCAGACCTCACTAGTCGCAGGATGTCATCTGGAGAGAGAGAGAGAGAGGGGAGAAAGAGGTCAAGGCGTAGGGTAGTTCTGGAGAGAGAGAGGAGAAAGAGGTCAAGGCGTAGGGTAGTTCTGGAGAGAGAGGGGAGAAAGAGGTCAAGGCGTAGGGTAGTTCTGGAGAGAGAGAGGAGAAAGAGGTCAAGGCGTAAGGTACTTCTGGAGAGAGAGAGGGGAGAAAGAGGTCAAGGCATAGGGTAGTTCTGGAGAGAGAGAGGGGAGAAAGAGGTCAAGGCGTAGGGTAGTCCTGGAGAGAGAGAGGGGAGAAAGAGGTCAAGGCGTAGCGTAGTTCTAGAGAGAGAGGGGAGAAAGAGGTCAAGGCGTAGCGTAGTTCTGGAGAGAGAGGGGAGAAAGAGGTCAAGGCGTAGGGTAGTTCTGGAGAGAGAGGGGAGAAAGAGGTCAAGGCGTAGGGTAGTTCTGGAGAGAGAGGGGAGAAAGAGGTCAAGGCGTAGGGTAGTTCTGGAGAGAGAGAGGGGAGAAAGAGGTCAAGGCGTAGGGTAGTTCTGGAGAGAGAGAGGGGAGAAAGAGGTCAAGGCGTAGGGTAGTTCTGGAGAAAGAGGTCAAGGCGTAGGGTAGTTCTGGAGAGAGAGAGGGGAGAAAGAGGTCAAGGCGTAGGGTAGTTCTGGAGAGAGAGAGGGGAGAAAGAGGTCAAGGCATAGGGTAGTTCTGGAGAGAGAGAGAGGGGAGAAAGAGGTCAAGGCATAGGGTAGTTCTGGAGAGAGAGGGGAGAAAGAGGTCAAGGCGTAGGGTAGTTCTGGAGAGAGAGAGGGGAGAAAGAGGTCAAGGCGTAGGGTAGTTCTGTGTGAATGGGACCAGTGGACTCAATAGGCTGAGTGAATAAGGAGCGGATATTGTCAACCTCCTTTTGAAAGTGGTTGACAAAGTCATCCACAGAAAGGGAGTAGGTAGGGGGAGGGGGTGGAGGATTAAGGAAGGAGGAGAAGATGGGAAAGAGTTTCCCAGGGTTAGAGGGTGAAGCTTGACATTTAGAGTGGTAGAAAGTGACTTTGGCAGCAGATACAGAGGAAGAGAACGAAGAGAGGAGGGACTGAAAGAATGATAGGTCCTCTGGAAGTTACGTTTTTCCCAGAGCACTGGGTAGATGCAGGAACAGGGTAGGTGAGCCCATGGCATATAGAGTACTGGGTAGCAGCGGGAACAGGGTAGGAGGGCCCATGGCATTCAGAGTACTGGGTAGCTACAGCAACAGGGTAGGGGAGACCATGGCATACAGAGTACTGGGTAGCTGCAGTAACAGGGTAGGAGAGCCCATGGCATACAGAGTACTGGGTAGCTGCAGGAACAGGGTAGGAAAGTCCATGGCATACAGCGTACTGGGTAGCTGCAGGAACAGGGTAGTAGAGCCCATGGCATACAGAGTACTGGGTAGCTGCAGGAACAGGGTATGAGAGACCATGGCATACAGAGTACTGGGTAGCTGCAGTAACAGGGTAGAAGCGCCCATGGCATACAGAGTACTGGGTAGCTGCAGGAGCAGGGTAGGAGGGCCCATGGCATACAGAGTACTGGGTAGCTTAGGGAACAGGGTAGGAAAGGCCATGGCATACAGAGTACTGGGTAGGAACAGGGTAGGAGAGCCCATGGCATACAGAGTACTGGGTAGCTACAGGAACATGGTAGGAGAGCCCATGGCATACAGAGTACTGGGTAGCTACAGGAACAGGGTAGGAGAGCCCATACAGAGTACTGGGTAGCTGCAGGAACAGGGTAGGATAGCCCATGGCATACAGAGTACTGGGTAGTTGTGGGAACATGGTTGGCGTTGACATGGTTGATACCCAGTACTCTGTATGCCATGGGCCCTGCTACCCTGTTCCTGCAACTACCCAGTACTCTGTATGCCATCACTTGAACAAGAAGGTGGCGCGACGGTCTTTTGTGGGCAAATTTTGTCATCAAACTTTGTCATCAAAGTCTGACATTCTCTGGATTAATGGTGCTTTCAAGACAACTGGGAACTCTGGGGGAAAAACAAGGTTGAAACATGACGTTAGTGATCTTCAGGTCAGAGCGCTAGAAAGATTTCTGACTTCCCGATTTGGAATCCCGAATTGGATGACCGTTCAAAACGTTTTTTCCCAGTCGGAGCTCGTTTTTTTCCCGCCAGAGTTCCCAGTTCAGAGTTCCCAGTTGTCTTGAACTCACTGAAGTCTGAAAGTTCCCAGTTGTCTTGAACTCACTGAAGTCTGAAAGTTCCCAGTTCTGAATTTCCAGTTGTTTTGAAAGTGGCAGAAGTCATGCTGGATTGACAGCATGGCCAATGTTGAATGTTTATCCTTTTAAGCTTGGAAAAGAGGCCCTTAATTCCATTATTGGACCACACATCCACTCCACTGAATAGCATGCTAGTGATTGCTTCGCAATGCTTGCAGTTAGCCACGGATTCCTTCCAAGCCACTCATTGTTGAATTTGCGATGTTTATGGCCGATGAGCAGCGATACCATAATTTTTCTTTATAATTTATCTTCATATGACAAGGATTGAAAAGGATTTGCCAGTTGATTGTCGACTTGATTCATGATGATGACTGCTTGTCTAGCTTGATGTTGACGGTCCAATCAAAGCTACTGTAGATTTTACGTTTTTAATCTGTGGCCAATGACCTTGAGCCTTCTTGGATGGGCATTTCTAATGTAACTCTATGGCAGCACCCAAGGGTGGCTTGAATTTTTTAGCTCTACCTGTAGATGTTGCGGTGACGTAGTGTCCCCATGAGTGACAGAACACTGAGCCAATCACGGCGCGACTAGAGAAGATAACCAACCCCCTACGCTCTGGATTTTCCGCTGGCTGCCGTAACCACCACAGAGTTGAGTTGGGCTGAAACACCTGTCTTTTGGAAATGCCTTATTCAAGAACGCAGAAAAGAGACAATGTTTGTATGTGACTTTATTAACTCAATGATATATATATATATTTTTACATTGTTTGCAAACTGATCTGTGACACGTATTAATGCCAAAATAACATGCCCCAACTGCCCTGAATGACAGGTCACCACTGATTATACAGGAAATATCACTACTGATTATACAGGAAATATCACCACTGATTATACAGGAAATATCACTACAGGAAATATCACCACTGATTATACAGGAAATATCACTGATTATACAGGAAATATCACCACTGATTATACAGGAAATATCACCACTGATTTATACAGGAAGTATCACTGATTATACAGGAATTATCACCACTGATTATACAGGAAATATCACCACTGATTATACAGGAAGTATCACCACTGATTATACAGGAAATATCAGCACTGATTATACAGGAAATATCACCACTGATTATACAGGAAATATCACTGATTATACAGGAAGTATCACCACTGATTATACAGGAAATATCACTACTGATTATACAGGAAATATCACTACTGATTATACAGGAAATATCACTACTGATTATACAGGAAATATCACTACTGATTATACAGGAAATATCACCACTGATTATACAGGAAATATCACCACTGATTATACAGGAAATATCACTACTGATTATACAGGAAGTATCACCACTGATTGTACAGGACATATCACCACTGATTGTACAGGACATATCACCACTGATTATACAGGAAATATCACTGATTATACAGGAAATATCACCACTGATTTATACAGGAAGTATCACCACTGATTATACAGGAAATATGACTACTGATTATACAGGAAATATCACCACTGATTATACAGGAAATATCACCACTGATTATACAGGAAATATCACCACTGATTATACAGGAAATATCACCACTGATTTATACAGGAAGTATCACATGATTATACAGGAATTATCACCACTGATTATACAGGAAATATCACCACTGATTATACAGGAAATATCACCACTGATTATACAGGAAGTATCAGCACTGGTTATACAGGAAATATCACCACTGATTATACAGGAAATATCACACTGATTATACAGGAAATATCACCACTGATTATACAGGAAATATCACCACTGATTATACAGGAAATATCACTACTGATTATACAGGAAATATCACCACTGATTATACAGGAAATATCACCACTGATTATACAGGAAATATCACTGATTATACAGGAAATATCACCACTGATTATACAGGAAATATCACTACTGATTATACAGGAAGTATCACCACTGATTGTACAGGACATATCACCACTGATTGTACAGGACATATCACCACTGATTATACAGGAAATATCACTGATTATACAGGAAATATCACCACTGATTTATACAGGAAGTATCACCACTGATTATACAGGAAATATGACTACTGATTATACAGGAAATATCACCACTGATTATACAGGAAATATCACCACTGATTATACAGGAAATATCACCACTGATTATACAGGAAATATCACTGATTATACAGGAAATATCACCAATGATTATACAGGAAGTATCACCACTGATTATACAGGAAATATCACCACTGATTATACAGGAAATATCACCACTAATTTATACAGTAGGTATCACCACTGATTATACAGGAAATATCACCACTGATTATACAGGAAATATCACTACTGATTATACAGGAAATATCACCACTGATTATACAGGAAATATCACCACTGATTATACAGGAAATATCACTACTGATTATACAGGAAATATCACCACTGATTATACAGGAAATATCACCACTGATTATACAGGAAATATCACTGATTATACAGGAAATATCACTGATTATACAGGAAATATCACCACTGATTATACAGGACATATCACTGATTATACAGGAAATATCACCAATGATTATACAGGAAGTATCACCACTGATTATACAGGAAATATCACCACTGATTATAAAGGAAATATCACCACTAATTTATACAGGAGGTATCACCACTGATTATACAGGAAATATCACTACTGATTATACAGGAAATATCACCACTCATTATACAGGAAATATCACTGATTATACAGGAAGTATCACCACTGATTATACAGGAAATATCACCACTGATTATACAGGAAATATCACCACTGATTATGCAGGAAATATCACCACTGATTATGCAGGACATATCACTGATTATACAGGAAATATCACCACTGATTATACAGGAAGTATCACCACTGATTATACAGGAAATATCACCACTGATTATACAGGAAATATCACCACTGATTATGCAGGAAATATCACCACTGATTATACAGGACATATCACTGATTATACAGGAAGTATCACCACTGATTTTACAGGAAATATCACTACTGATTATACAGGAAATGTCACCACTGATTATACAGGAAATATCACCACTGATTTATACAGGAAGTATCACCACTGATTATACAGGAAATATCACTACTGATTATACAGGAAATATCACCACTCATTATACAGGAAATATCACTGATTATACAGGAAGTATCACTACTGATTATACAGGAAATATCACCACTGATTATACAGGAAATATCACCACTGATTAATACAGGAAGTATCACCACTGATTATACAGGAAATATCACTACTGATTATACAGGAAATATCACTGATTATACAGGAAATATCACCACTGATTATACAGGAAATATCACCACTGATTATACAGGAAATATCACCACTGATTATACAGGAAATATCATTTATTATACAGGAAATATCACCACTGATTATACAGGAAATATCACCACTGATTTATACAGGAAGTATCACTGATTATACAGGAAGTATCACCACTGATTATACAGGAAGTATCACCACTGATTATACAGGAAATATCACTGATTATACAGGAAATATCAGCACTGATTATACAGGAAATATCACTACTGATTATACAGGAAATGTCACCACTGATTATACAGGAAATATCACTGATTATACAGGAAGTATCACCACTGATTATACAGGAAATATCACTACTGAATTTACAGGAAATATCACTACTGATTATACAGGAAATATCACTGATTATACAGGAAGTATCACCACTGATTATACAGGAAATATCACCACTGATTATACAGGAAATATCACCACTGATTATGCAGGAAATATCACCACTGATTATGCAGGACATATCACTGATTATACAGGAAATATCACCACTGATTATACAGGAAGTATCACCACTGACTATACAGGAAATATCACCACTGATTATACAGGAAATATCACCACTGATTATGCAGGAAATATCACCACTGATTATACAGGACATATCACTGATTATACAGGAAGTATCACCACTGATTATACAGGACATATCACTGATTTTACAGGAAATATCACTACTGATTATACAGGAAATATCACCACTGATTATACAGGAAATATCACCACTGATTATACAGGAAGTATCACCACTGATTATACAGGAAATATCACTACTGATTATACAGGAAATATCACCACTCATTATACAGAAAATATCACTGATTATACAGGAAGTATCACTACTGATTATACAGGAAATATCACCAGTGATTATACAGGAAATATCACCACTGATTATACAGGAAATATCACCACTGATTATACAGGAAATATCACTGATTATACAGGAAATATCACCACTGATTATACAGGAAATATCACCACTGATTATACAGGAAATATCACTGATTATACAGGAAATATCACCACTGATTATACAGGAAATATCACCACTGATTTATACAGGAAGTATCACTGATTATACTGGAAGTATCACCACTGATTATACAGGAAATATCACCACTGATTATACAGGAAATATCACCACTGATTATACAGGAAATATCACTGATTATACAGGAAATATCACCACTGATTATACAGGAAATATCACTACTGATTATACAGGAAATATCACCACTGATTATACAGGAAGTATCACCACTGATTATACAGGAAATATCACCACTGATTATACAGGAAATATCACCACTGATTATACAGGAAATATCACCACTGATTATACAGGAAATATCACTACTGATTATACAGGAAATATCACCACTGATTATACAGGAAGTATCACCACTGATTATACAGGAAATATCACCACTGATTATACAGGAAATATCACCACTAATTTATACAGGAGGTATCACCACTGATTATACAGGAAATATCACTACTGATTATACAGGAAATATCACCACTCATTATACAGGAAATATCACTGATTATACAGGAAGTATCACCACTGATTATACAGGAAATATCACCACTGATTATACAGGAAATATCACCACTGATTATGCAGGAAATATCACCACTGATTATACAGGACATATCACTGATTATACAGGAAATATCACCACTGATTATACAGGAAGTATCACCATTGATTATACAGGAAATATCACTGATTATACAGGAAATATCACCACTGATTATACAGGACATATCACCACTGATTATACAGGAAATATCACCACTAATTTATACAGGAGGTATCTCCACTGATTTATACAGGAAGTATCACCACTGATTATACAGGAAATATCACTACTGATTATACAGGAAATATCACCACTGATTATACAGGAAATATCACCACTGATTATACAGGAAATATCACTGATTATACAGGAAATATCACCACTGATTATACAGAAAGTATCACCACTGATTATACAGGAAGTATCACCACTGATTATACAGGAAATATCACCACTGATTATACAGGAAATATCACTACTGATTATACAGGAAATATCACCACTGATTATAAAGGAAATATCACCACTGATTATACAGGAAATATCACTACTGATTATACAGGAAATATCACCACTGATTATACAGGAAATATCACCACTGATTATTCAGGAAATATCACCACTGATTATACAGGAAATATCACTGATTATACAGGAAATATCACCACTGATTATACAGGACATATCACTGATTATACAGGAAATATCACCAATGATTATACAGGAAGTATCACCACTGATTATACAGGAAATATCACCACTGATTATACAGGAAATATCACCACTAATTTATACAGGAGGTATCACCACTGATTATACAGGAAATATCACTACTGATTATACAGGAAATATCACCACTCATTATACAGGAAATATCACTGATTATACAGGAAGTATCACAACTGATTATACAGGAAATATCACCACTGATTATACAGGAAATATCACCACTGATTATACAGGAAATATCACCACTGATTATGCAGGAAATATCCACTGATTATACAGGAAATATCACCACTGATTATACAGGAAGTATCACCACTGATTATACAGGAAATATCACCACTGATTATACAGGAAATATCACCACTGATTATACAGGACATATCACTGATTATACAGGAAGTATCACCACTGATTATACAGGACATATCACTGATTTTACAGGAAATATCACTACTGATTATACAGGAAATATCACCACTGATTATACAGGAAATATCACCACTGATTTATACAGGAAGTATCACCACTGATTAATACAGGAAGTATCACCACTGATTATACAGGAAATATCACCACTGATTAATACAGGAAGTATCACCACTGATTATACAGGAAATATCACCACTGATTATACAGGAAATATCACCACTCATTATACAGGAAATATCACTGATTATACAGGAAGTATCACTACTGATTATACAGGAAATATCACCACTGATTATACAGGAAATATCACCACTGATTAATACAGGAAGTATCACCACTGATTATACAGGAAATATCACTACTGATTATACAGGAAATATCACTGATTATACAGGAAATATCACCACTGATTATACAGGAAATATCACCACTGATTTATACAGGAAGTATCACCACTGATTATACAGGAAATATCACCACTGTTTATACAGGAAATATCACCACTGATTATACAGGAAATATCAGTACTGATTATACAGGAAATATCACTACTGATTATACAGGAAATATCACCACTGATTATACAGGAAAGATCACCACTGATTATACAGGAAATATCACTGATTATACAGGAAATATCACCACTGATTATTCAGGAAATATCACCACTGATTATACAGGAAATATCACCACTGATTATACAGGAAATATCACCAATGATTATTCAGGAAGTATCACCACTGATTATACAGGAAATATCACCACTGATTATACAGGAAATATCACCACTAATTTATACAGGAGGTATCACCACTGATTATACAGGAAATATCACTACTGATTATACAGGAAATATCACCACTGATTATACAGGAAATATCAACTGATTATACAGGAATTATCACCACTGATTATACAGGAAATATCACCACTGATTATACAGGAAATATCACCACTGATTATGCAGGAAATATCACCACTGATTATACAGGACATATCACCACTGATTATACAGGAAGTATCACCATTGATTATACAGGAAATATCCACTGATTATACAGGAAATATCACCACTGATTATACAGGAAATATCACCACTGATTATACAGGAAATATCCACTGATTATACAGGAAATATCACCACTGATTATACAGGAAGTATCACCACTGATTATACAGGAAATATCACCACTGATTATACAGGAAATATCACCACTGATTATACAGGAAATATCACCACTGATTATACAGGAAATATCACCACTGATTATACAGGAAATATCACCACTGATTATACAGGAAATATCACTACTGATTATACAGGAAATATCACCACTGATTATACAGGAAATATCACCACTGATTATACAGGAAATATCACCACTGATTATACAGGACATATCACTGATTATACAGGAAATATCACCACTGATTATACAGGAAATATCACCACTAATTTATACAGGAGGTATCACCACTGATTATACAGGAAATATCACTACTGATTATACAGGAAATATCACCACTCATTATACAGGAAATATCACTGATTATACAGGAAGTATCACCACTGATTATACAGGAAATATCACCACTGATTATACAGGAAATATCACCACTGATTATGCAGGAAATATCACCACTGATTATACAGGACATATCACCACTGATTATACAGGAAGTATCACCATTGATTATACAGGAAATATCACTGATTATACAGGAAATATCACCACTGATTATACAGGACATATCACCACTGATTATACAGGAAATATCACTGATTATACAGGAAATATCACCACTAATTTATACAGGAGGTATCTCCACTGATTATACAGGAAATATCACCACTGATTATACAAGAAATATCACCACTGATTATACAGGAAATATCACCACTGATTATACAGGAAATATCACCACTGATTATACAGGAAATATCACTACTGATTATACAGGAAATATCACTACTGATTATATAGGAAATATCACCACTGATTATACAGGAAATATCACCACTGATTATACAGGAAATATCACCACTGATTATACAGGACATATCACTGATTATACAGGAAATATCACCACTGATTATACAGGAAGTATCACCACTGATTATACAGGAAATATCACCACTGATTATACAGGAAATATCACCACTGATTATGCAGGAAATATCACCACTGATTATACAGGACATATCACTGATTATACAGGAAGTATCACCACTGATTATACAGGACATATCACTGATTTTACAGGAAATATCACTACTGATTATACAGGAAATATCACCACTGATTATACAGGAAATATCACCACTGATTTATACAGGAAGTATCACCACTGATTAATACAGGAAGTATCACCACTGATTATACAGGAAATATCACTACTGATTATACAGGAAATATCACCACTCATTATACAGGAAATATCACTGATTATACAGGAAGTATCACTACTGATTATACAGGAAATATCACCACTGATTATACAGGAAATATCACCACTGATTAATACAGGAAGTATCACCACTGATTATACAGGAAATATCACTACTGATTATACAGGAAATATCACTGATTATACAGGAAATATCACCACTGATTATACAGGAAATATCACCACTGATTTATACAGGAAGTATCACCACTGATTATACAGGAAATATCACCACTGTTTATACAGGAAATATCACCACTGATTATACAGGAAATATCAGTACTGATTATACATGAAATATCACTACTGATTATACAGGAAATATCACCACTGATTATTCAGGAAATATCACCACTGATTATACAGGAAATATCACTGATTATACAGGAAATATCACCACTGATTATACAGGACATATCACTGATTATACAGGAAATATCACCAATGATTATACAGGAAGTATCACCACTGATTATACAGGAAATATCACCACTGATTATACAGGAAATATCACCACTAGTTTATACAGGAGGTATCACCACTGATTATACAGGAAATATCACTACTGATTATACAGGAAATATCACCACTGATTATACAGGAAATATCACTACTGATTATACAGGAAATATCACTACTGATTATACAGGAAATATCACCACTGATTATACAGGAAAGATCACCACTGATTATACAGGAAATATCACTGATTATACAGGAAATATCACCACTGATTATACAGGAAATATCACCACTGATTTATACAGGAAGTATCACCACTGATTATACAGGAAATATCACCACTGTTTATACAGGAAATATCACCACTGATTATACAGGAAATATCAGTACTGATTATACATGAAATATCACTACTGATTATACAGGAAATATCACCACTGATTATTCAGGAAATATCACCACTGATTATACAGGAAATATCACTGATTATACAGGAAATATCACCAATGATTATACAGGAAATATCACCACTGATTATACAGGAAATATCACCACTGATTATACAGGAAATATCACCACTAGTTTATACAGGAGGTATCACCACTGATTATACAGGAAATATCACTACTGATTATACAGGAAATATCACCACTGATTATACAGGAAATATCACTACTGATTATACAGGAAATATCACTACTGATTATACAGGAAATATCACCACTGATTATACAGGAAAGATCACCACTGATTATACAGGAAATATCACTGATTATACAGGAAATATCACCACTGATTATACAGGAAATATCACTGATTATACAGGAAATATCACCACTGATTATACAGGAAATATCACCACTAGATTATACAGGAAGTATCACCACTGATTATACAGGAAATATCACCACTGATTATACAGGAAATATCACCACTGATTATACAGGAAATATCACTACTGATTATACAGGAAATATCACTACTGATTATACAGGAAATATCACCACTGATTATACAGGAAAGATCACCACTGATTATACAGGAAATATCACTGATTATACAGGAAATATCACTGATTATACAGGAAATATCACCACTGATTATACAGGACATATCACTGATTATACAGGAAATATCACCAATGATTATACAGGAAGTATCACCACTGATTATACAGGAAATATCACCACTGATTATACAGGAAATATCACCACTGATTATACAGGAAGTATCACCACTGATTATACAGGAAATATCACTACTGATTATACAGGAAATATCACCACTGATTATACAGGAAATATCACTACTGATTATACAGGAAATATCACTACTGATTATACAGGAAATATCACCACTGATTATACAGGAAAGATCACCACTGATTATACAGGAAATATCACTGATTATACAGGAAATATCACCACTGATTATACAGGAAATATCACCACTGATTATACAGGAAATATCACTGATTATACAGGAAATATCACCACTGATTATACAGAAAGTATCACCACTGATTATACAGGAAGTATCACCACTGATTATACAGGAAATATCACCACTGATTATACAGGAAATATCACTACTGATTATACAGGAAATATCACCACTGATTATACAGGAAATATCACCACTGATTATACAGGAAATATCACCACTGATTATACAGGAAATATCACCACTGATTATACAGGAAATATCACCAATGATTATTCAGGAAGTATCACCACTGATTATACAGGAAATATCACCACTGATTATACAGGAAATATCACCACTAATTTATACAGGAGGTATCACCACTGATTATACAGGAAATATCACTACTGATTATACAGGAAATATCACCACTCATTATACAGGAAATATCACTGATTATACAGGAAGTATCACCACTGATTATACAGGAAATATCACCACTGATTATACAGGAAATATCACCACTGATTATGCAGGAAATATCACCACTGATTATACAGGACATATCACTGATTATACAGGAAATATCACCACTGATTATACAGGAAGTATCACCATTGATTATACAGGAAATATCACTGATTATACAGGAAATATCACCACTGATTATACAGGACATATCACCACTGATTATACAGGAAATATCACTGATTATACAGGAAATATCACCACTAATTTATACAGGAGGTATCTCCACTGATTATACAGGAAATATCACCACTGATTATACAAGAAATATCACCACTGATTATACAGGAAATATCACCACTGATTATACAGGAAATATCACCACTGATTATACAGGAAATATCACTACTGATTATACAGGAAATATCACCACTGATTATACAGGAAATATCACCACTGATTATACAGGAAATATCACCACTGATTATACAGGAAATATCACCACTGATTATACAGGAAATATCACTGATTATACAGGAAATATCACACTGATTATACAGGAAGTATCACCACTGATTATACAGGAAGTATCACCACTGATTATACAGGAAGTATCACCACTGATTATACAGGAAATATCACCACTGATTATACAGGAAATATCACCACTGATTATACAGGAAATATCACCACTGATTATACAGGAAATATCACTACTGATTATACAGGAAATATCACCACTGATTATACAGGAAATATCACCACTGATTATACAGGAAATATCACCACTGATTATACAGGAAATATCACCACTGATTATACAGGAAATATCACCACTGATTATACAGGAAGTATCACCACTGATTATACAGGAAATATCACCACTGTTTATACAGGAAATATCACCACTGATTATACAGGAAGTATCACCACTGATTATACAGGAAATATCACCACTGATTATACAGGAAATATCACACTGATTATACAGGAAATATCACCACTGATTATACAGGAAGTATCACCACTGATTATACAGGAAATATCACCACTGATTATACAGGAAATATCACCACTGATTTATACAGGAAGTATCACCACTGATTATACAGGAAATATCACCACTGATTATACAGGAAATATCACCACTGATTATACAGGAAATATCACCACTGATTATACAGGACGTATCACTACTGATTATACAGGAAATATCACCACTGATTATACAGGAAATATCACCACTGATTAATACAGGAAGTATCACCACTGATTATACAGGAAATATCACTACTGATTATACAGGAAATATCACTGATTATACAGGAAATATCACCACTGATTATACAGGAAATATCACCACTGATTATACAGGAAATATCACCACTGATTTATACAGGAAGTATCACCACTGATTATACAGGAAATATCACCACTGTTTATACAGGAAATATCACCACTGATTATACAGGAAATATCACTACTGATTATACAGGAAATATCACTACTGATTATACAGGAAATATCACCACTGATTATACAGGAAATATCACCACTGATTATACAGGAAATATCACTGATTATACAGGAAATATCACCACTGATTATACAGGACATATCACTGATTATACAGGAAAAATCACCAATGATTATACAGGAAGTATCACCACTGATTATACAGGAAATATCACCACTGATTATACAGGAAATATCACTACTGATTATACAGGAAATATCACCACTGATTATACAGGAAATATCACTACTGATTATACAGGAAATATCACCACTGATTATACAGGAAATATCACCACTGATTATACAGGAAAGATCACCACTGATTATATAGGAAATATCCACTGATTATACAGGAAATATCACCACTGATTATACAGGAAATATCACCACTGATTATACAGGAAATATCACCACTGATTATACAGGAAATATCACACTGATTATACAGGAAATATCACCACTGATTATACAGGAAAGTATCACCACTGATTATACAGGAAATATCACCACTGATTATACAGGAAATATCACCACTGATTATACAGGAAATATCACCACTGATTATACAGGAAATATCACCACTGATTATACAGGAAATATCACTGATTATACAGGAAATATCACCACTGATTATACAGGAAAGTATCACCACTGATTATACAGGAAATATCACCACTGATTATACAGGAAATATCACCACTGATTATACAGGAAATATCACCACTGATTATACAGGAAATATCACTACTGATTATACAGGAAATATCACCAGTGATTATACAGGAAATATCACCACTGATTATACAGGAAATATCACCACTGATTATACAGGAAATATCACTGATTATACAGGAAATATCACCACTGATTATACAGGAAGTATCACCACTGATTATACAGGAAATATCACCACTGATTATACAGGAAATATCACCACTGATTTATACAGGAAGTATCACCACTGATTATACAGGAAATATCACCACTGATTATGCAGGAAATATCACCACTGATTATACAGGACATATCACTACTGATTATACAGGAAATATCACCACTGATTAATACAGGAAGTATCACCACTGATTAATACAGGAAGTATCACCACTGATTATACAGGAAATATCACTACTGATTATACAGGAAATATCACCACTGATTATACAGGAAATATCACCACTGATTATACAGGAAATATCACCACTGATTTATACAGGAAGTATCACCACTGATTATACAGGAAATATCACCACTGTTTATACAGGAAATATCACCACTGATTATACAGGAAATATCACTACTGATTATACAGGAAATATCACCACTGATTATACAGGAAATATCACCAGTGATTATACAGGAAATATCACCACTGATTATTTAGGAAATATCACCACTGATTATACAGGAAATATCACTGATTATACAGGAAATATCACCACTGATTATACAGGAAGTATCACCACTGATTATACAGGAAATATCACCACTGATTATACAGGAAATATCACCACTGATTTATACAGGAAGTATCACCACTGATTATACAGGAAATATCACCACTGATTATACAGGAAATATCACCACTGATTATGCAGGAAATATCACCACTGATTATACAGGACATATCACTACTGATTATACAGGAAATATCACCACTGATTAATACAGGAAGTATCACCACTGATTAATACAGGAAGTATCACCACTGATTATACAGGAAATATCACCACTGATTATACAGGAAATATCACTGATTATACAGGAAATATCACCACTGATTATACAGGAAATATCACCACTGATTATACAGGAAATATCACCACTGATTTATACAGGAAGTATCACCACTGATTATACAGGAAATATCACCACTGTTTATACAGGAAATATCACCACTGATTATACAGGAAATATCACTACTGATTATACAGGAAATATCACTACTGATTATACAGGAAATATCACCACTGATTATTCAGGAAATATCACCACTGATTATACAGGAAATATCACTGATTATACAGGAAATTTCACCACTGATTATACAGGACATATCACTGATTATACAGGAAATATCACCAATGATTATTCAGGAAGTATCACCACTGATTATACAGGAAATATCACCACTGATTATACAGGAAATATCACTACTGATTATACAGGAAATATCACCACTGATTATACAGGAAATATCACTACTGATTATACAGGAAATATCACCACTGATTATACAGGAAATATCACCACTGATTATACAGGAAAGATCACCACTGATTATACAGGAAATATCCACTGATTATACAGGAAATATCACCACTGATTATACAGGAAATATCACCACTGATTATACAGGAAAAATCACCACTGATTATACAGGAAATATACACTGATTATACAGGAAATATCACCACTGATTATACAGGAAGTATCACCACTGATTATACAGGAAGTATCACCACTGATTATACAGGAAATATCACCACTGATTATACAGGAAATATCACCACTGATTATACAGGAAATATCACCACTGATTATACAGGAAATATCACTACTGATTATACAGGAAATATCACCAGTGATTATACAGGAAATATCACCACTGATTATACAGGAAATATCACCACTGATTATACAGGAAATATCACTGATTATACAGGAAATATCACCACTGATTATACAGGAAATATCACCAATGATTATTCAGGAAGTATCACCACTGATTATACAGGAAATATCACCACTGATTATACAGGAAATATCACCACTGATTATACAGGAAGTATCACCACTGATTATACAGGAAATATCACCACTGATTATACAGGAAATATCACTACTGATTATACAGGAAATATCACTGATTATACAGGAAATATCACCACTGATTATACAGGAAATATCACCACTGTTTATACAGGAAATATCACCACTGATTATACAGGAAATATCACTACTGATTATACAGGAAATATCACCACTGATTATACAGGAAATATCACCACTGATTATTCAGGAAATATCACCACTGATTATACAGGAAATATCACTACTGATTATACAGGAAATATCACCACTGATTATACAAGAAATATCACCACTGATTATTCAGGAAATATCACCACTGATTATACAGGAAATATCACCACTGATTATACAGGAAATATCACTGATTATACAGGAAATATCACTGATTATACTGGAAATATCACCACTGATTATACAGGAAGTATCACCACTGATTATACAGGAAATATCACCACTGATTATACAGGAAATATCACCACTGATTTATACAGGAAGTATCACCACTGATTATACAGGAAATATCACCACTGATTATACAGGAAATATCACCACTGATTATACAGGAAATATCACCACTGATTATACAGGAAATATCACCACTGATTATACAGGAAATATCACCACTGATTATACAGGAAGTATCACCACTGATTAATACAGGAAGTATCACCACTGATTATACAGGAAATATCACCACTGATTATACAGGAAATATCACTGATTATACAGGAAATATCACCACTGATTATACAGGAAATATCACCACTGATTATACAGGAAGTATCACCACTGATTATACAGGAAAGTATCACCACTGATTATACAGGAAATATCACCACTGATTATACAGGAAATATCACTACTGATTATACAGGAAATATCACTACTGATTATACAGGAAATATCACCACTGATTATACAGGAAATATCACCACTGATTATACAGGATATATCACTGATTATACAGGAAATATCACCACTGATTATACAGGAAATATCACTGATTATACAGGAAATATCACCAATGATTATTCAGGAAGTATCTCCACTGATTATACAGGAAATATCACCACTGATTATACAGGAAATATCACTACTGATTATACAGGAAATATCACCACTGATTATACAGGAAATATCACTACTGATTATACAGGAAATATCACTACTGATTATACAGGAAATATCACCACTGATTATACAGGAAAGATCACCACTGATTATATAGGAAATATCACTGATTATACAGGAAATATCACCACTGATTATACAGGAAATATCACCACTGATTATATAGGAAAAATCACCACTGATTATACAGGAAATATCACTGATTATACAGGAAATATCACCACTGATTATACAGGAAATATCACCACTGATTTATACAGGAAGTATCACCACTGATTATACAGGAAATATCACCACTGATTATACAGGAAATATCACCACTGATTATGCAGGAAATATCACCACTGATTATACAGGACATATCACTACTGATTATACAGGAAATATCACCACTGATTAATACAGGAAGTATCACCACTGATTAATACAGGAAGTATCACCACTGATTATACAGGAAATATCACTACTGATTATACAGGAAATATCACTGATTATACAGGAAATATCACCACTGATTATACAGGAAATATCACCACTGATTATACAGGAAATATCACCACTGATTTATACAGGAAGTATCACCACTGATTATACAGGAAATATCACCACTGTTTATACAGGAAATATCACCACTGATTATACAGGAAATATCACTACTGATTATACAGGAAATATCACTACTGATTATACAGGAAATATCACCACTGATTATACAGGAAATATCACCACTGATTATACAGGATATATCACTGATTATACAGGAAATATCACCACTGATTATACAGGACATATCACTGATTATACAGGAAATATCACCAATGATTATACAGGAAGTATCACCACTGATTATACAGGAAATATCACCACTGATTATACAGGAAATATCACTACTGATTATACAGGAAATATCACCACTGATTATACAGGAAATATCACTACTGATTATAAAGGAAATATCACCACTGATTATACAGGAAATATCACGACTGATTATACAGGAAAGATCACCACTGATTATATAGGAAATATCACTGATTATACAGGAAATATCACCACTGATTATACAGGAAATATCACCACTGATTATATAGGAAAAATCACCACTGATTATACAGGAAATATCACTGATTATACAGGAAATATCACCACTGATTATACAGAAAGTATCACCACTGATTATACAGGAAGTATCACCACTGATTATACAGGAAATATCACCACTGATTATACAGGAAATATCACCACTGATTATACAGGAAATATCACCACTGATTATACAGGAAATATCACTACTGATTATACAGGAAATATCACCAGTGATTATACAGGAAATATCACCACTGATTATACAGGAAATATCACCACTGATTATACAGGAAATATCACCACTGATTATACAGGAAATATCACCACTGATTATACAGGAAATATCACCACTGATTATACAGGAAATATCACCACTGATTATACAGGAAATATCACCACTGATTATACAGGAAATATCACCACTGATTATACAAGAAATATCACCACTGATTATTCAGGAAATATCACCACTGATTATACAGGAAATATCACCACTGATTATACAGGAAATATCACTGATTATACAGGAAATATCACTGATTATACAGGAAATATCACCACTGATTATACAGGAAGTATCACCACTGATTATACAGGAAATATCACCACTGATTATACAGGAAATATCACCACTGATTTATACAGGAAGTATCACCACTGATTATACAGGAAATATCACCACTGATTATACAGGAAATATCACCACTGATTATGCAGGAAATATCACCACTGATTATACAGGACATATCACCACTGATTATACAGGAAATATCACCACTGATTAATACAGGAAGTATCACCACTGATTAATACAGGAAGTATCACCACTGATTATACAGGAAATATCACTACTGATTATACAGGAAATATCACTGATTATACAGGAAATATCACCACTGATTATACAGGAAATATCACCACTGATTATACAGGAAATATCACCACTGATTTATACAGGAAGTATCACCACTGATTATACAGGAAATATCACCACTGTTTATACAGGAAATATCACCACTGATTATACAGGAAATATCACCACTGATTATACAGGAAAGATCACCACTGATTATATAGGAAATATCACTGATTATACAGGAAATATCACTACTGATTATACAGGAAATATCACCACTGATTATACAGAAAGTATCACCACTGATTATACAGGAAGTATCACCACTGATTATACAGGAAATATCACCACTGATTATACAGGAAATATCACCACTGATTATACAGGAAATATCACCACTGATTATACAGGAAATATCACTACTGATTATACAGGAAATATCACCAGTGATTATACAGGAAATATCACCACTGATTATTTAGGAAATATCACCACTGATTATACAGGAAATATCACTGATTATACAGGAAATATCACCACTGATTATACAGGAAATATCACCAATGATTATTCAGGAAGTATCACCACTGATTATACAGGAAATATCACCACTGATTATACAGGAAATATCACCACTGATTATACAGGAAGTATCACCACTGATTATACAGGAAATATCACTACTGATTATACAGGAAATATCACTACTGATTATACAGGAAATATCCCACTGATTATACAGGAAATATCACCACTGATTATACAGGAAATATCACCACTGTTTATACAGGAAATATCACCACTGATTATACAGGAAATATCACTACTGATTATACAGGAAATATCACTACTGATTATACAGGAAATATCACCACTGATTATTCAGGAAATATCACCACTGATTATACAGGAAATATCACTGATTATACAGGAAATATCACCACTGATTATACAGGACATATCACTGATTATACAGGAAATATCACCAATGATTATACAGGAAGTATCACCACTGATTATACAGGAAATATCACCACTGATTATACAGGAAATATCACCACTGATTATACAGGAAGTATCACCACTGATTATACAGGAAATATCACCACTGATTATACAGGAAATATCACCACTGATTATACAGGAAATATCACTACTGATTATACAGGAAATATCACTACTGATTATATAGGAAATATCACCACTGATTATTCAGGAAATATCACCACTGATTATACAGGAAATATCACTGATTATACAGGAAATATCACCACTGATTATACAGGAAATATCACTGATTATACAGGAAATATCACCAATGATTATTCAGGAAGTATCACCACTGATTATACAGGAAATATCACCACTGATTATACAGGAAATATCACCACTGATTATACAGGAAATATCACCACTGATTATACAGGAAATATCACCACTGATTATACAGGAAATATCACCACTGATTATACAGGAAAGATCACCACTGATTATATAGGAAATATCACTGATTATACAGGAAATATCACCACTGATTATACAGGAAATATCACCACTGATTATACAGGAAAAATCACCACTGATTATACAGGAAATATCCCACTGATTATACAGGAAATATCACCACTGATTATACAGGAAGTATCACCACTGATTATACAGGAAGTATCACCACTGATTATACAGGAAATATCACCACTGATTATACAGGAAATATCACCACTGATTATACAGGAAATATCACTACTGATTATACAGGAAATATCACCAGTGATTATACAGGAAATATCACCACTGATTATTTAGGAAATATCACCACTGATTATACAGGAAATATCACTGATTATACAGGAAATATCACCACTGATTATACAGGAAGTATCACCACTGATTATACAGGAAATATCACCACTGATTATACAGGAAATATCACCACTGATTATACAGGAAATATCACCACTGATTTATACAGGAAGTATCACCACTGATTATACAGGAAATATCACCACTGATTATACAGGAAATATCACCACTGATTATACAGGAAATATCACCACTGATTATACAGGAAGTATCACCACTGATTATACAGGAAGTATCACCACTGATTATACAGGAAATATCACCACTGATTATACAGGAAATATCACCACTGATTTATACAGGAAGTATCACCACTGATTATACAGGAAATATCACCACTGTTTATACAGGAAATATCACCACTGATTATACAGGAAATATCACTACTGATTATACAGGAAATATCACCACTGATTATACAGGAAATATCACCACTGATTATACAGGAAATATCACCACTGATTATACAGGAAATATCACTGATTATACAGGAAATATCACCACTGATTATACAGGAAATATCACTGATTATACAGGAAATATCACCAATGATTATTCAGGAAGTATCACCACTGATTATACAGGAAATATCACCACTGATTTATACAGGAAGTATCACCACTGATTATACAGGAAATATCACCACTGTTTATACAGGAAATATCACCACTGATTATACAGGAAATATCACCACTGATTATACAGGAAATATCACCACTGATTATACAGGAAATATCACCACTGATTATACAGGAAATATCACCACTGATTATACAGGAAATATCACTGATTATACAGGAAATATCACCACTGATTATACAGGAAGTATCACCACTGATTATACAGGAAATATCACCACTGATTATACAGGAAATATCACCACTGATTATACAGGAAGTATCACCACTGATTATACAGGAAATATCACCACTGATTATACAGGAAATATCACCACTGATTATGCAGGAAATATCACCACTGATTATACAGGAAATATCACTACTGATTATACAGGAAATATCACCACTGATTAATACAGGAAGTATCACCACTGATTAATACAGGAAGTATCACCACTGATTATACAGGAAATATCACTACTGATTATACAGGAAATATCACTGATTATACAGGAAATATCACCACTGATTATACAGGAAATATCACCACTGATTATACAGGAAATATCACCACTGATTTATACAGGAAGTATCACCACTGATTATACAGGAAATATCACCACTGTTTATACAGGAAATATCACCACTGATTATACAGGAAATATCACTACTGATTATACAGGAAATATCACTACTGATTATACAGGAAATATCACCACTGATTATACAGGAAATATCACCACTGATTATACAGGAAATATCACCACTGATTATACAGGAAATATCACTGATTATACAGGAAATATCACCAATGATTATTCAGGAAGTATCACCACTGATTATACAGGAAATATCACCACTGACTATACAGGAAATATCACTACTGATTATACAGGAAATATCACCACTGATTATACAGGAAATATCACCACTGATTATACAGGAAAGATCACCACTGATTATACAGGAAATATCACTGATTATACAGGAAATATCACCACTGATTATACAGGAAATATCACCACTGATTATACAGGAAAAATCACCACTGATTATACAGGAAATATCACTGATTATACAGGAAATATCACCACTGATTATACAGAAAGTATCACCACTGATTATACAGGAAGTATCACCACTGATTATACAGGAAATATCACCACTGATTATACAGGAAATATCACCACTGATTATACAGGAAATATCACCACTGATTATACAGGAAATATCACTACTGATTATACAGGAAATATCACCAGTGATTATACAGGAAATATCACCACTGATTATTTAGGAAATATCACCACTGATTATACAGGAAATATCACTGATTATACAGGAAATATCACCACTGATTATACAGGAAATATCACCAATGAGTATTCAGGAAGTATCACCACTGATTATACAGGAAATATCACCACTGATTATACAGGAAATATCACCACTGATTATACAGGAAGTATCACCACTGATTATACAGGAAATATCACTACTGATTATACAGGAAATATCACTACTGATTATACAGGAAATATCACACTGATTATACAGGAAATATCACCACTGATTATACAGGAAATATCACCACTGTTTATACAGGAAATATCACCACTGATTATACAGGAAATATCACTACTGATTATACAGGAAATATCACCACTGATTATACAGGAAATATCACCACTGATTATTCAGGAAATATCACCACTGATTATACAGGAAATATCACTACTGATTATACAGGAAATATCACCACTGATTATACAAGAAATATCACCACTGATTATTCAGGAAATATCACCACTGATTATACAGGAAATATCACCACTGATTATACAGGAAATATCACTGATTATACAGGAAATATCACTGATTATACTGGAAATATCACCACTGATTATACAGGAAGTATCACCACTGATTATACAGGAAATATCACCACTGATTATACAGGAAATATCACCACTGATTTATACAGGAAGTATCACCACTGATTATACAGGAAATATCACCACTGATTATACAGGAAATATCACCACTGATTATGCAGGAAATATCACCACTGATTATACAGGACATATCACTACTGATTATACAGGAAATATCACCACTGATTAATACAGGAAGTATCACCACTGATTAATACAGGAAGTATCACCACTGATTATACAGGAAATATCACCACTGATTATACAGGAAATATCACTGATTATACAGGAAATATCACCACTGATTATACAGGAAATATCACCACTGATTATACAGGAAATATCACCACTGATTTATACAGGAAGTATCACCACTGATTATACAGGAAATATCACCACTGATTATACAGGAAATATCACCACTGATTATACAGGAAATATCACTACTGATTATACAGGAAATATCACTACTGATTATACAGGAAATATCACCACTGATTATTCAGGAAATATCACCACTGATTATACAGGATATATCACTGATTATACAGGAACTTTCACCACTGATTATACAGGACATATCACTGATTATACAGGAAATATCACCAATGATTATTCAGGAAGTATCTCCACTGATTATACAGGAAATATCACCACTGATTATACAGGAAATATCACCACTGATTATACAGGAAATATCACCACTGATTATACAGGAAATATCACTACTGATTATACAGGAAATATCACCACTGATTATACAGGAAATATCACCACTGATTATACAGGAAAGATCACCACTGATTATATAGGAAATATCACTGATTATACAGGAAATATCACCACTGATTATACAGGAAATATCACCACTGATTATATAGGAAAAATCACCACTGATTATACAGGAAATATCACTGATTATACAGGAAATATCACCACTGATTATACAGGAAATATCACCACTGATTTATACAGGAAGTATCACCACTGATTATACAGGAAATATCACCACTGATTATACAGGAAATATCACCACTGATTATGCAGGAAATATCACCACTGATTATACAGGACATATCACTACTGATTATACAGGAAATATCACCACTGATTAATACAGGAAGTATCACCACTGATTAATACAGGAAGTATCACCACTGATTATACAGGAAATATCACTACTGATTATACAGGAAATATCACTGATTATACAGGAAATATCACCACTGATTATACAGGAAATATCACCACTGATTATACAGGAAATATCACCACTGATTTATACAGGAAGTATCACCACTGATTATACAGGAAATATCACCACTGTTTATACAGGAAATATCACCACTGATTATACAGGAAATATCACTACTGATTATACAGGAAATATCACTACTGATTATACAGGAAATATCACCACTGATTATTCAGGAAATATCACCACTGATTATACAGGATATATCACTGATTATACAGGAAATTTCACCACTGATTATACAGGACATATCACTGATTATACAGGAAATATCACCAATGATTATTCAGGAAGTATCTCCACTGATTATACAGGAAATATCACCACTGATTATACAGGAAATATCACTACTGATTATACAGGAAATATCACCACTGATTATACAGGAAATATCACTACTGATTATAAAGGAAATATCACTACTGATTATACAGGAAATATCACGACTGATTATACAGGAAAGATCACCACTGATTATATAGGAAATATCACTGATTATACAGGATATATCACCACTGATTATACAGGAAATATCACCACTGATTATATAGGAAAAATCACCACTGATTATACAGGAAATATCACTGATTATACAGGAAATATCACCACTGATTATACAGAAAGTATCACCACTGATTATACAGGAAGTATCACCACTGA
Organism: Salmo salar; assembly: GCF_905237065.1. Taxonomy (NCBI): domain Eukaryota; kingdom Metazoa; phylum Chordata; class Actinopteri; order Salmoniformes; family Salmonidae; genus Salmo; species Salmo salar. The sequence continues at coordinate 53,443,891 of NC_059455.1, read as the reverse complement.
TTATACAGGAAATATCACCACTGATTATACAGGAAATATCACCACTGATTATACAGGAAATATCACCACTGATTATACAGGAAATATCACTACTGATTATACAGGAAATATCACCAGTGATTATACAGGAAATATCACCACTGATTATACAGGAAATATCACCACTGATTATACAGGAAGTATCACTGATTATACAGGAAATATCACCACTGATTATACAGGAAATATCACTACTGATTATACAGGAAATATCACCACTGATTATACAGGAAATATCACCACTGATTATACAGGAAATATCACTACACTGATTATACAGGAAATATCACCACTGATTATACAGGAAGTATCACCACTGATTATACAGGAAATATCACCACTGATTATACAGGAAATATCACACTGATTTATACAGGAAGTATCACCACTGATTATACAGGAAATATCACCACTGATTATACAGGAAATATCACCACTGATTATGCAGGAAATATCACCACTGATTATACAGGACATATCACCACTGATTATACAGGAAGTATCACCACTGATTAATACAGGAAGTATCACCACTGATTAATACAGGAAGTATCACCACTGATTATGCAGGAAATATCACCACTGATTATACAGGAAATATCACACTGATTATACAGGAAATATCACCACTGATTATACAGGAAGTATCACCACTGATTATACAGGAAGTATCACCACTGATTTATACAGGAAGTATCACCACTGATTATACAGGAAATATCACTGATTATACAGGAAATATCACCACTGATTATACAGGAAATATCACCACTGATTATACAGGAAAGATCACCACTGATTATATAGGAAATATCACTGATTATACAGGAAATATCACTACTGATTATACAGGAAATATCACCACTGATTATACAGAAAGTATCACCACTGATTATACAGGAAGTATCACCACTGATTATACAGGAAATATCACCACTGATTATACAGGAAATATCACCACTGATTATACAGGAAATATCACCACTGATTATACAGGAAATATCACTACTGATTATACAGGAAATATCACCAGTGATTATACAGGAAATATCACCACTGATTATTTAGGAAATATCACCACTGATTATACAGGAAATATCACTGATTATACAGGAAATATCACCACTGATTATACAGGAAATATCACCAATGAGTATTCAGGAAGTATCACCACTGATTATACAGGAAATATCACCACTGATTATACAGGAAATATCACCACTGATTATACAGGAAGTATCACCACTGATTATACAGGAAATATCACTACTGATTATACAGGAAATATCACTACTGATTATACAGGAAATATCACTGATTATACAGGAAATATCACCACTGATTATACAGGAAATATCACCACTGTTTATACAGGAAATATCACCACTGATTATACAGGAAATATCACTACTGATTATACAGGAAATATCACTACTGATTATACAGGAAATATCACCACTGATTATTCAGGAAATATCACCACTGATTATACAGGAAATATCACTGATTATACAGGAAATATCACCACTGATTATACAGGACATATCACTGATTATACAAGAAATATCACCAATGATTATACAGGAAATATCACCACTGATTATACAGGAAATATCACCACTGATTATACAGGAAATATCACCACTGATTATACAGGAAGTATCACCACTGATTATACAGGAAATATCACTACTGATTATACAGGAAATATCACCACTGATTATACAGGAAATATCACTACTGATTATACAGGAAATATCACTACTGATTATACAGGAAATATCACCACTGATTATTCAGGAAATATCACCACTGATTATACAGGAAATATCACTGATTATACAGGAAATATCACCACTGATTATACAGGACATATCACTGATTATACAGGAAATATCACCAATGATTATTCAGGAAGTATCACCACTGATTATACAGGAAATATCACCACTGATTATACAGGAAATATCACTACTGATTATACAGGAAATATCACCACTGATTATACAGGAAATATCACTACTGATTATACAGGAAATATCACCACTGATTATACAGGAAAGATCACCACTGATTATATAGGAAATATCACTGATTATACAGGAAATATCACCACTGATTATACAGGAAATATCACCACTGATTATACAGGAAAAATCACCACTGATTATACAGGAAATATCACTGATTATACAGGAAATATCACCACTGATTATACAGAAAGTATCACCACTGATTATACAGGAAGTATCACCACTGATTATACAGGAAATATCACCACTGATTATACAGGAAATATCACCACTGATTATACAGGAAATATCACTACTGATTATACAGGAAATATCACCAGTGATTATACAGGAAATATCACCACTGATTATTCAGGAAATATCACCACTGATTATACAGGAAATATCACTGATTATACAGGAAATATCACCACTGATTATACAGGAAGTATCACCACTGATTATACAGGAAGTATCACCACTGATTATACAGGAAATATCACCACTGATTATACAGGAAATATCACCACTGATTTATACAGGAAGTATCACCACTGATTATACAGGAAATATCACCACTGATTATACAGGAAATATCACCACTGATTATGCAGGAAATATCACCACTGATTATACAGGACATATCACTACTGATTATACAGGAAATATCACCACTGATTAATACAGGAAGTATCACCACTGATTAATACAGGAAGTATCACCACTGATTATACAGGAAATATCACCACTGATTTATACAGGAAGTATCACCACTGATTATACAGGAAATATCACCACTGTTTATACAGGAAATATCACCACTGATTATACAGGAAATATCACTACTGATTATACAGGAAATATCACTACTGATTATACAGGAAATATCACCACTGATTATTCAGGAAATATCACCACTGATTATACAGGAAATATCACTGATTATACAGGAAATATCACCACTGATTATACAGGACATATCACTGATTATACAGGAAATATCACCAATGATTATTCAGGAAGTATCACCACTGATTATACAGGAAATATCACCACTGATTATACAGGAAATATCACTACTGATTATACAGGAAATATCACCACTGATTATACAGGAAATATCACTACTGATTATACAGGAAATATCACTACTGATTATACAGGAAATATCACCACTGATTATACAGGAAAGATCACCACTGATTATATAGGAAATATCACTGATTATACAGGAAATATCACTACTGATTATACAGGAAATATCACCACTGATTATACAGAAAGTATCACCACTGATTATACAGGAAGTATCACCACTGATTATACAGGAAATATCACCACTGATTATACAGGAAATATCACCACTGATTATACAGGAAATATCACTACTGATTATACAGGAAATATCACCAGTGATTATACAGGAAATATCACCACTGATTATTCAGGAAATATCACCACTGATTATACAGGAAATATCACTGATTATACAGGAAATATCACCACTGATTATACAGGAAATATCACCAATGAGTATACAGGAAGTATCACCACTGATTATACAGGAAATATCACCACTGATTATACAGGAAATATCACCACTGATTATACAGGAAGTATCACCACTGATTATACAGGAAATATCACTACTGATTATACAGGAAATATCACCACTGATTATACAGGAAATATCACTGATTATACAGGAAATATCACCACTGATTATACAGGAAATATCACCACTGTTTATACAGGAAATATCACCACTGATTATACAGGAAATATCACTACTGATTATACAGGAAATATCACTACTGATTATACAGGAAATATCACCACTGATTATTCAGGAAATATCACCACTGATTATACAGGAAATATCACTGATTATACAGGAAATATCACCACTGATTATACAGGACATATCACTGATTATACAGGAAATATCACCAATGATTATTCAGGAAGTATCACCACTGATTATACAGGAAATATCACCACTGATTATACAGGAAATATCACTACTGATTATACAGGAAATATCACCACTGATTATACAGGAAATATCACTACTGATTATACAGGAAATATCACTACTGGTTATACAGGAAATATCACCACTGATTATACAGGAAATATCACCACTGATTATACAGGAAATATCACCACTGATTATACAGGAAATATCACCACTGATTATACAGGAAATATCACCACTGATTATACAGAAAGTATCACCACTGATTATACAGGAAGTATCACCACTGATTATACAGGAAATATCACCACTGATTATACAGGAAATATCACCACTGATTATACTGGAAATATCACCACTGATTATGCAGGAAATATCACCACTGATTATAAAGGAAATATCACTGATTATACAGGAAGTATCACCACTGATTATACAGGAAATATCACTACTGATTATACAGGAAATATCACTACTGATTATACAGGAAATATCACTGATTATACAGGAAATATCACCACTGATTATACAGGAAATATCACCACTGATTATACAGGAAATATCACCACTGATTATACAGGAAATATCACCACTGATTATACAGGAAATATCACCACTGATTATACAGGAAATATCACCACTGATTATACAGGAAATATCACCACTAATTTATACAGGAGGTATCACCACTGATTATACAGGAAATATCACTACTGATTATACAGGAAATATCACCACTCATTATACAGGAAATATCACTGATTATACAGGAAGTATCACCACTGATTATACAGGAAATATCACCACTGATTATACTGGAAATATCACCACTGATTATGCAGGAAATATCACCACTGATTATACTGGAAATATCACCACTGATTATGCAGGAAATATCACCACTGATTATACAGGAAATATCACTGATTATACAGGAAGTATCACCACTGATTATACAGGAAGTATCACCACTGATTATACAGGAAATATCACTACTGATTATACAGGAAATATCACTACTGATTATACAGGAAATATCACTGATTATACATTGAAATATCACTACTGATTATACAGGAAATATCACCACTGATTATACAGGAAATATCACCACTGATTATACAGGAAATATCACCCCTGTTTATACAGGAAATATCACTACTGATTGTACAGGAAATATCACCACTGATTATACAGGAAGTATCACCACTGATTATACAGGAAATATCACCACTGATTATACAGGAAATATCACTGATTATACAGGAAATATCACCACTGATTATACAGGAAATATCACCACTGATTATACAGGAAATATCACTGATTATACAGGAAATATCACCACTAATTTATACAGGAGGTATCACCACTGATTATACAGGAAATATCACTACTGATTATACAGGAAATATCACCACTGATTATACAGGAAATATCACTACTGATTATACAGGAAATATCACTACTGGTTATACAGGAAATATCACCACTGATTATACAGGAAAGATCACCACTGATTATACAGGAAATATCACCACTGATTATACAGGAAATAACACCACTGATTATACAGGAAATATCACCACTGATTATACAGGAAATATCACTGATTATACAGGAAATATCACCACTGATTATACAGAAAGTATCACCACTGATTATACAGGAAATATCACTACTGATTATACAGGAAATATCACCACTGATTATACAGGAAATATCACCACTGATTATACAGGAAATATCACTACTGATTATACAGGAAATATCACCACTGATTATACAGGAAATATCACCACTGATTATTAAGGAAATATCACCACTGATTATACAGGAAATATCATCACTAATTTATACAGGAGGTATCACCACTGATTATACAGGAAATATCACTACTGATTATACAGGAAATATCACCACTGATTATACAGGAAATATCACTGATTATACAGGAAGTATCACCACTGATTATACAGGAAATATCACCAGTGATTATACAGGAAATATCACCACTGATTATTTAGGAAATATCACCACTGATTATACAGGAAATATCACTGATTATACAGGAAATATCACCACTGATTATACAGGAAATATCACCAATGAGTATTCAGGAAGTATCACCACTGATTATACAGGAAATATCACCACTGATTATACAGGAAATATCACCACTGATTATACAGGAAGTATCACCACTGATTATACAGGAAATATCACTACTGATTATACAGGAAATATCACTACTGATTATACAGGAAATATCACTGATTATACAGGAAATATCACCACTGATTATACAGGAAATATCACCACTGTTTATACAGGAAATATCACCACTGATTATACAGGAAATATCACTACTGATTATACAGGAAATATCACTACTGATTATACAGGAAATATCACCACTGATTATTCAGGAAATATCACCACTGATTATACAGGAAATATCACTGATTATACAGGAAATATCACCACTGATTATACAGGACATATCACTGATTATACAAGAAATATCACCAATGATTATACAGGAAATATCACCACTGATTATACAGGAAATATCACCACTGATTATACAGGAAATATCACCACTGATTATACAGGAAGTATCACCACTGATTATACAGGAAATATCACTACTGATTATACAGGAAATATCACCACTGATTATACAGGAAATATCACTACTGATTATACAGGAAATATCACTACTGATTATACAGGAAATATCACCACTGATTATTCAGGAAATATCACCACTGATTATACAGGAAATATCACTGATTATACAGGAAATATCACCACTGATTATACAGGACATATCACTGATTATACAGGAAATATCACCAATGATTATTCAGGAAGTATCACCACTGATTATACAGGAAATATCACCACTGATTATACAGGAAATATCACTACTGATTATACAGGAAATATCACCACTGATTATACAGGAAATATCACTACTGATTATACAGGAAATATCACCACTGATTATACAGGAAAGATCACCACTGATTATATAGGAAATATCACTGATTATACAGGAAATATCACCACTGATTATACAGGAAATATCACCACTGATTATACAGGAAAAATCACCACTGATTATACAGGAAATATCACTGATTATACAGGAAATATCACCACTGATTATACAGAAAGTATCACCACTGATTATACAGGAAGTATCACCACTGATTATACAGGAAATATCACCACTGATTATACAGGAAATATCACCACTGATTATACAGGAAATATCACCAGTGATTATACAGGAAATATCACCACTGATTATTTAGGAAATATCACCACTGATTATACAGGAAATATCACTGATTATACAGGAAATATCACCACTGATTATACAGGAAGTATCACCACTGATTATACAGGAAGTATCACCACTGATTATACAGGAAATATCACCACTGATTATACAGGAAATATCACCACTGATTTATACAGGAAGTATCACCACTGATTATACAGGAAATATCACCACTGATTATACAGGAAATATCACCACTGATTATTCAGGAAATATCACCACTGATTATACAGGAAATATCACTACTGATTATACAGGAAATATCACCACTGATTAATACAGGAAGTATCACCACTGATTAATACAGGAAGTATCACCACTGATTATACAGGAAATATCACCACTGATTTATACAGGAAGTATCACCACTGATTATACAGGAAATATCACCACTGTTTATACAGGAAATATCACCACTGATTATACAGGAAATATCACTACTGATTATACAGGAAATATCACTACTGATTATACAGGAAATATCACCACTGATTATTCAGGAAATATCACCACTGATTATACAGGAAATATCACTGATTATACAGGAAATATCACCACTGATTATACAGGACATATCACTGATTATACAGGAAATATCACCAATGATTATACAGGAAGTATCACCACTGATTATACAGGAAATATCACCACTGATTATACAGGAAATATCACTACTGATTATACAGGAAATATCACCACTGATTATACAGGAAATATCACTACTGATTATACAGGAAATATCACTACTGATTATACAGGAAATATCACCACTGATTATACAGGAAAGATCACCACTGATTATATAGGAAATATCACTGATTATACAGGAAATATCACCACTGATTATACAGGAAATATCACCACTGATTATACAGAAAGTATCACCACTGATTATACAGGAAGTATCACCACTGATTATACAGGAAATATCACCACTGATTATACAGGAAATATCACCACTGATTATACAGGAAATATCACCACTGATTATACAGGAAATATCACCACTGATTATTCAGGAAATATCACGCACTGATTATACAGGAAATATCACCACTGATTATACAGGAAATATCACCAATGAGTATACAGGAAGTATCACCACTGATTATACAGGAAATATCACCACTGATTATACAGGAAATATCACCACTGATTATACAGGAAGTATCACCACTGATTATACAGGAAATATCACTACTGATTATACAGGAAATATCACTACTGATTATACAGGAAATATCACTGATTATACAGGAAATATCACCACTGATTATACAGGAAATATCACCACTGTTTATACAGGAAATATCACCACTGATTATACAGGAAATATCACTACTGATTATACAGGAAATATCACTACTGATTATACAGGAAATATCACCACTGATTATTCAGGAAATATCACCACTGATTATACAGGAAATATCACTGATTATACAGGAAATATCACCACTGATTATACAGGACATATCACTGATTATACAGGAAATATCACCAATGATTATTCAGGAAGTATCACCACTGATTATACAGGAAATATCACCACTGATTATACAGGAAATATCACTACTGATTATACAGGAAATATCACCACTGATTATACAGGAAATATCACTACTGATTATACAGGAAATATCACTACTGGTTATACAGGAAATATCACCACTGATTATACAGGAAATATCACCACTGATTATACAGGAAATAACACCACTGATTATACAGGAAATATCACCACTGATTATACAGGAAATATCACCACTGATTATACAGAAAGTATCACCACTGATTATACAGGAAGTATCACCACTGATTATACAGGAAATATCACCACTGATTATACAGGAAATATCACCACTGATTATACTGGAAATATCACCACTGATTATGCAGGAAATATCACCACTGATTATAAAGGAAATATCACTGATTATACAGGAAGTATCACCACTGATTATACAGGAAATATCACTACTGATTATACAGGAAATATCACTACTGATTATACAGGAAATATCACTGATTATACAGGAAATATCACCACTGATTATACAGGAAATATCACCACTGATTATACAGGAAATATCACTACTGATTATACAGGAAATATCACCACTGATTATACAGGAAATATCACCACTGATTATACAGGAAATATCACCACTGATTATACAGGAAATATCACCACTAATTTATACAGGAGGTATCACCACTGATTATACAGGAAATATCACTACTGATTATACAGGAAATATCACCACTCATTATACAGGAAATATCACTGATTATACAGGAAGTATCACCACTGATTATACAGGAAATATCACCACTGATTATACTGGAAATATCACCACTGATTATGCAGGAAATATCACCACTGATTATACTGGAAATATCACCACTGATTATGCAGGAAATATCACCACTGATTATACAGGACATATCACTGATTATACAGGAAGTATCACCACTGATTATACAGGAAGTATCACCACTGATTATACAGGAAATATCACTACTGATTATACAGGAAATATCACTACTGATTATACAGGAAATATCACTGATTATACATGGAAATATCACTACTGATTATACAGGAAATATCACCACTGATTATACAGGAAATATCACCACTGATTATACAGGAAATATCACCCCTGTTTATACAGGAAATATCACTACTGATTGTACAGGAAATATCACCACTGATTATACAGGAAGTATCACCACTGATTATACAGGAAATATCACCACTGATTATACAGGAAATATCACTGATTATACAGGAAATATCACCACTGATTATACAGGAAATATCACCACTGATTATACAGGAAATATCACTGATTATACAGGAAATATCACCACTAATTTATACAGGAGGTATCACCACTGATTATACAGGAAATATCACTACTGATTATACAGGAAATATCACCACTGATTATACAGGAAATATCACTACTGATTATACAGGAAATATCACTACTGGTTATACAGGAAATATCACCACTGATTATACAGGAAAGATCACCACTGATTATACAGGAAATATCACCACTGATTATACAGGAAATATCACCACTGATTATACAGGAAATATCACCACTGATTATACAGGAAATATCACTGATTATACAGGAAATATCACCACTGATTATACAGAAAGTATCACCACTGATTATACAGGAAATATCACTACTGATTATACAGGAAATATCACCACTGATTATACAGGAAATATCACCACTGATTATACAGGAAATATCACTACTGATTATACAGGAAATATCACCACTGATTATACAGGAAATATCACCACTGATTATTAAGGAAATATCACCACTGATTATACAGGAAATATCATCACTAATTTATACAGGAGGTATCACCACTGATTATACAGGAAATATCACTACTGATTATACAGGAAATATCACCACTCATTATACAGGAAATATCACTGATTATACAGGAAGTATCACCACTGATTATACAGGAAATATCACCAGTGATTATACAGGAAATATCACCACTGATTATTTAGGAAATATCACCACTGATTATACAGGAAATATCACTGATTATACAGGAAATATCACCACTGATTATACAGGAAATATCACCAATGAGTATTCAGGAAGTATCACCACTGATTATACAGGAAATATCACCACTGATTATACAGGAAATATCACCACTGATTATACAGGAAGTATCACCACTGATTATACAGGAAATATCACTACTGATTATACAGGAAATATCACTACTGATTATACAGGAAATATCACTGATTATACAGGAAATATCACCACTGATTATACAGGAAATATCACCACTGTTTATACAGGAAATATCACCACTGATTATACAGGAAATATCACTACTGATTATACAGGAAATATCACCACTGATTATACAGGAAATATCACCACTGATTATTCAGGAAATATCACCACTGATTATACAGGAAATATCACTGATTATACAGGAAATATCACCACTGATTATACAGGACATATCACTGATTATACAAGAAATATCACCAATGATTATACAGGAAATATCACCACTGATTATACAGGAAATATCACCACTGATTATACAGGAAATATCACCACTGATTATACAGGAAGTATCACCACTGATTATACAGGAAATATCACTACTGATTATACAGGAAATATCACCACTGATTATACAGGAAATATCACTACTGATTATACAGGAAATATCACTACTGATTATACAGGAAATATCACCACTGATTATTCAGGAAATATCACCACTGATTATACAGGAAATATCACTGATTATACAGGAAATTTCACCACTGATTATACAGGACATATCACTGATTATACAGGAAATATCACCAATGATTATTCAGGAAGTATCACCACTGATTATACAGGAAATATCACCACTGATTATACAGGAAATATCACTACTGATTATACAGGAAATATCACCACTGATTATACAGGAAATATCACTACTGATTATACAGGAAATATCACCACTGATTATACAGGAAAGATCACCACTGATTATATAGGAAATATCACTGATTATACAGGAAATATCACCACTGATTATACAGGAAATATCACCACTGATTATACAGGAAAAATCACCACTGATTATACAGGAAATATCACTGATTATACAGGAAATATCACCACTGATTATACAGAAAGTATCACCACTGATTATACAGGAAGTATCACCACTGATTATACAGGAAATATCACCACTGATTATACAGGAAATATCACCACTGATTATACAGGAAATATCACTACTGATTATACAGGAAATATCACCAGTGATTATACAGGAAATATCACCACTGATTATTTAGGAAATATCACCACTGATTATACAGGAAATATCACTGATTATACAGGAAATATCACCACTGATTATACAGGAAGTATCACCACTGATTATACAGAAAGTATCACCACTGATTATACAGGAAATATCACCACTGATTATACAGGAAATATCACCACTGATTTATACAGGAAGTATCACCACTGATTATACAGGAAATATCACCACTGATTATACAGGAAATATCACCACTGATTATGCAGGAAATATCACCACTGATTATACAGGACATATCACTACTGATTATACAGGAAATATCACCACTGATTAATACAGGAAGTATCACCACTGATTAATACAGGAAGTATCACCACTGATTATACAGGAAATATCACCACTGATTTATACAGGAAGTATCACCACTGATTATACAGGAAATATCACCACTGTTTATACAGGAAATATCACCACTGATTATACAGGAAATATCACTACTGATTATACAGGAAATATCACTACTGATTATACAGGAAATATCACCACTGATTATTCAGGAAATATCACCACTGATTATACAGGAAATATCACTGATTATACAGGAAATTTCACCACTGATTATACAGGACATATCACTGATTATACAGGAAATATCACCAATGATTATTCAGGAAGTATCACCACTGATTATACAGGAAATATCACCACTGATTATACAGGAAATATCACTACTGATTATACAGGAAATATCACCACTGATTATACAGGAAATATCACTACTGATTATACAGGAAATATCACTACTGATTATACAGGAAATATCACCACTGATTATACAGGAAAGATCTCCACTGATTATATAGGAAATATCACTGATTATACAGGAAATATCACTACTGATTATACAGGAAATATCACCACTGATTATACAGAAAGTATCACCACTGATTATACAGGAAGTATCACCACTGATTATACAGGAAATATCACCACTGATTATACAGGAAATATCACCACTGATTATACAGGAAATATCACTACTGATTATACAGGAAATATCACCAGTGATTATACAGGAAATATCACCACTGATTATTTAGGAAATATCACCACTGATTATACAGGAAATATCACTGATTATACAGGAAATATCACCACTGATTATACAGGAAATATCACCAATGAGTATTCAGGAAGTATCACCACTGATTATACAGGAAATATCACCACTGATTATACAGGAAATATCACCACTGATTATACAGGAAGTATCACCACTGATTATACAGGAAATATCACTACTGATTATACAGGAAATATCACTACTGATTATACAGGAAATATCACTGATTATACAGGAAATATCACCACTGATTATACAGGAAATATCACCACTGTTTATACAGGAAATATCACCACTGATTATTCAGGAAATATCACTACTGATTATACAGGAAATATCACTACTGATTATACAGGAAATATCACCACTGATTATTCAGGAAATATCACCACTGATTATACAGGAAATATCACTGATTATACAGGAAATATCACCACTGATTATACAGGACATATCACTGATTATACAAGAAATATCACCAATGATTATTCAGGAAGTATCACCACTGATTATACAGGAAATATCACCACTGATTATACAGGAAATATCACTACTGATTATACAGGAAATATCACCACTGATTATACAGGAAATATCACTACTGATTATACAGGAAATATCACTACTGGTTATACAGGAAATATCACCACTGATTATACAGGAAATATCACCACTGATTATACAGGAAATAACACCACTGATTATACAGGAAATATCACCACTGATTATACAGGAAATATCACCACTGATTATACAGAAAGTATCACCACTGATTATACAGGAAGTATCACCACTGATTATACAGGAAATATCACCACTGATTATACAGGAAATATCACCACTGATTATACTGGAAATATCACCACTGATTATGCAGGAAATATCACCACTGATTATAAAGGACATATCACTGATTATACAGGAAGTATCACCACTGATTATACAGGAAATATCACTACTGATTATACAGGAAATATCACTACTGATTATACAGGAAATATCACTGATTATACAGGAAATATCACCACTGATTATACAGGAAATATCACCACTGATTATACAGGAAATATCACTACTGATTATACAGGAAATATCACCACTGATTATACAGGAAATATCACCACTGATTATACAGGAAATATCACCACTGATTATACAGGAAATATCACCACTAATTTATACAGGAGGTATCACCACTGATTATACAGGAAATATCACTACTGATTATACAGGAAATATCACCACTCATTATACAGGAAATATCACTGATTATACAGGAAGTATCACCACTGATTATACAGGAAATATCACCACTGATTATACTGGAAATATCACCACTGATTATGCAGGAAATATCACCACTGATTATACTGGAAATATCACCACTGATTATGCAGGAAATATCACCACTGATTATACAGGACATATCACTGATTATACAGGAAGTATCACCACTGATTATACAGGAAGTATCACCACTGATTATACAGGAAATATCACTACTGATTATACAGGAAATATCACTACTGATTATACAGGAAATATCACTGATTATACATTGAAATATCACTACTGATTATACAGGAAATATCACCACTGATTATACAGGAAATATCACCACTGATTATACAGGAAATATCACCCCTGTTTATACAGGAAATATCACTACTGATTGTACAGGAAATATCACCACTGATTATACAGGAAGTATCACCACTGATTATACAGGAAATATCACCACTGATTATACAGGAAATATCACTGATTATACAGGAAATATCACCACTGATTATACAGGACATATCACCACTGATTATACAGGAAATATCACTGATTATACAGGAAATATCACCACTAATTTATACAGGAGGTATCTCCACTGATTATACAGGAAATATCACTACTGATTATACAGGAAATATCACCACTGATTATACAGGAAATATCACTACTGATTATACAGGAAATATCACTACTGGTTATACAGGAAATATCACCACTGATTATACAGGAAAGATCACCACTGATTATACAGGAAATATCACCACTGATTATACAGGAAATAACACCACTGATTATACAGGAAATATCACCACTGATTATACAGGAAATATCACTGATTATACAGGAAATATCACCACTGATTATACAGAAAGTATCACCACTGATTATACAGGAAATATCACTACTGATTATACAGGAAATATCACCACTGATTATACAGGAAATATCACCACTGATTATACAGGAAATATCACTACTGATTATACAGGAAATATCACCACTGATTATACAGGAAATATCACCACTGATTATTAAGGAAATATCACCACTGATTATACAGGAAATATCATCACTAATTTATACAGGAGGTATCACCACTG